>NW_027103974.1:1136640-1169795 GCF_902728285.1 Clytia hemisphaerica
TTTTCGGAAAAAAATATTCGGGCAAATGGGCCAAAAACTGCCTAAAAATAGGGTTTTTTGGACTTTGTGCAAAATCCTGTCCTTCTTTTTTCTGATTTTTTGTACAAAGATGGGAGAGCAAGATTCTCTAAAGAATGGCTGAAGTGGTTTTTCCCGGAAAATTCTTATCGCTTAAAAAACGGATTTTCGTATTTTGGGGAAATTCCCTTTAACCAATAAGAAAATATAGCTTTTCTCAATGTTGACTCATTATTTTTTCTGATTTTTTGCATAATGATGCAAAATGGCAATGCCTAAAAAATGTGACGGAGCCCGATTTTCGGAAAAAAAATATTTCTGGCAAATTGGGCCAAAAAAACTGCCTAAAAAATAGGGTTTTTTGGACTTGTGCAAAATCCTGTCATTACTTTTTCTGATTTTTTGTACAAGATGGAGGGTAAGATTCTCTAAAGAATGGCTGAAGTGATTTTTCCCGGAAAATTCTTATTCGCCTTAAAAAACGGATTTTCGTATTTTGGGGAAATTCCCTTTAACCAAATAAGAAAATATAGCTTTTCTCAATGTTGACTCATTATTTTTTTCTGATTTTTTGCATAATGATGCAAAATGGCAATGCCTAAAATGTGACGGAGCCCGATTTTCGGAAAAAAATATATTCGGGCAAATTTGGGCCAAAAACTGCCTAAAAATAGGGTTTTTTGGACTTTGTGCAAAATCCTGTCATTACTTTTTTCTGATTTTTTGTACAAAGATGGAGAGCAAGATTCTCTAAAGAATGGCTGAAGTGGTTTTTCCCGGAAAATTCTTATTCGCCTTAAAAAAACGGATTTTTCGTATTTGGGGGAAATTCCCTTTAACCAAATAAGAAAATATAGCTTTTCTCAATGTTGACTGATTATTTTTTTCTGATTTTTTGCATAATGATGCAAAATGGCAATGCCTAAAATGTGACGGAGCCCGATTTTCGGAAAAAAATATATTCGGGCAAATTTGGGCCAAAAACTGCCTAAAAATAGGGTTTTTTGGACTTTGTGCAAAATCCTGTCATTACTTTTTTCTGATTTTTGTACAAGATGGAGGTAAATTCTCTAAAAGCATGGCTGAAGTGGTTTTTCCCGGAAAATTCTTATTCGCCTTAAAAAATGGATTTTCGTATTTTGGGGAAATTCCCTTTAACCAAATAAGAAAATATAGCTTTTCTCAATGTTGACTCATTATTTTTTTCTGATTTTTTGCATAATGATGCCAAATGGCAATGCCAAATGTACGGACCCGTTTCGGAAAAAAATATATTCGGGCAAATTTGGGCCAAAAACTGCCTAAAAATAGGGTTTTTTGGACTTTGTGCAAAATCCTGTCATTACTTTTTTCTGATTTTTTGTACAAAGATGGAGGGTAAGATTCTCTAAAGAATGGCTGAAGTGGTTTTTCCCGGAAAATTCTTATTCGCCTTAAAAAACGGATTTTCGTATTTTGGGGAAATTCCCTTTAACCAAATAAGAAAATATAGCTTTTCTCAATGTTGACTCATAATTGTTTTCTGATTTTTTGCACAATGATACAAAATGACAATACCTAAAATGTGACGAAGCCCGATTTTCAAAAAACTGGCAAGATTTCTCAAGATTTTATCATTAGTTTTTCTGATTTTTTGCTCAAAGATGCGTATTAACAATGCCCAAAACATGGCCGAGTTCGATTTTTTCCGGTTGAAAATGCCATGCTTCTATTCATGTTATCTCGTTCCCATATACAAAGAAAAAATGTAAATTGTCACCACCTCGAATATAAAACACTATTACATGTTTTTAGCTGAAGTTGAACAGATACAGGTGTTTTTTCATGTTTGACACCAGAGAACAGAAATTTTTTTTCCTCAGATTTTTTCTCCTCATCCTTTACTTTTTGGAGCTATTTTTTCTCCCCCTCCTTTTGATTGCCCCCCCCCCTAGAATTTTGAAAACGATTTTGCCCACCCTTTTCCCATTTTCTGAAAAAAATACCCCCCTTTTTCCACTATGGAAATCTTTTTTTTCTGTATTGGATTTTTCATGTGGAATGATCATAAATATTTGTCCACCCATAAACAATGATAAATATTTCCCCATATCTTAGGGAAGAAATCATGGACAAATTGTGCGATGATAAACAAGTTACCCTTCTTATCTTTCGGTATGTTATTCATCATTTTTCGCAGAAATATTAGTATAGCATGCTAGACAAATAATTCAGACATATAAGAAATTAAGCAAAAAATAATGAAAGCGACAGACTTGTAGTATATTCATATACTGATATTATCCCGTAAGAACTAACGTATTTTTATGTTAGATCCATATTACTGTATTACATGAATTTTAAACAACTCCAGTTTACTGTAACATCGGCAATTCCTTTACGAATGTATTCAGTTAAAAAGATCTTTAGATTAGATGACCAAGAGAACTGCGTTAGTAGTAAGTAAGTATATTCATCTGGTGGCTATCGGCGGAGCCGGGAGTGAGGGAGTCTATCTCCTTTTCTATTTGCGCTAGACCTGGGAGATCGAGTGCTGAGGTGGAGCGCCACACCTACTCTCAGCTCCCAGTAACTTACCGCCTAGATCAGATTACCCAATCTAAGCTACTCATCCGCTGAGTTGGCGGTGACTGGGGATCGAACCAACAACCCTTAGATTGTAAGGTGAATGCTCTACCGACTGAGCTGACTGCGTTACCCTGCCTTTATTATATTTTTTTGGCAGTTGATACCCAGGCAAAACAAGGGTTGTTGATAAATTAAAGCTGGGTGTCCAGTACTCAAAAAATAGTTCGTCGTGAATTTGCTTATCTCCAAAAAAACATCATCAATTACATATGTCTCGAACTAAGCATCTACGATAAAAATAAAAGGTTCTTTTTTGCTCTGGTTCTATGGCTTGCAAACTGGTATTTGTGACAAACTCAAACTCTGTGACAAACTATTTTTCCAGTTAACATCGTCCGGGAGCCAAACCCAAAAAATGGCATTTTGCTTAACCCAAGATTCTACAGGATAAACTATACATTTTTGGAATCCTCGACTATCCTAGTTTTGGAAATGGTCGGTCCCCAAAGCTAACTCCTGGTCAATTTTTCATACTGGGCCCGAGTTTAGGGGGTACTTTTTACCCTTTGTAAGGATTTGTTAAGGAAAATGTCATTCCAGGGATGATATAATTTGCTGTATCTAGTCAATCAGTTGACCAATTGCTTTGAAACTTTGCAAAAAGTTTCAAGGTAGGCTGATGATTATTTTCGGCAAAAAACTTTTGTGAAAAATAATTTTTATAGGTTTGCCTGGGGAAAAAAAGGGAAATTTGGGTATTTTAACTAAATTTTGACCCTTTTTAAGTCTGGGACCTACCCAAACAACTTTTAATGAGACACAAACTAGGTGTTATGATAGACCTTGATGCAATACATCTGAAAAATTTCAAACAGACAGTATTTAGTATTATTTCAGGGCTGCAGGGGGTAAAATTGCCCATTTTTATGGGTTTTTACCTTATTTGAGCAATTTTCACCACTAATCTTGGTTAAAACTTCATCAAAAATAGTTTTAACTTGATTTTCGTGTAATATATCCTGAAAGATTACAATGCTGACTTAAAACTAACAAAACCAGGGTGCAAATGGACAAACCAGGGGGTAAAAATGCCCATTTTAGGCGATTTTTATCGTTTTTGGACCTATTTCACCCATAAAGCGGTTTTATGGTTACCAATTTTATTTCTGACCACTGAAACAAGGATAATTTTGTAGTAGGAGAAATGGGAAAGTTATTTGTGGTTTTCATTGTCTGTAATCAGGGTCACTGTGGGCAAATCAGGGGGTAAATACACCACTTCTTGGTAGTTGTTGCCTGAATTTGGATGTTTTTATTGTATGGTAGCCTCAAATTTATGAAACTTTGAGATTGAAACCAGTTATATACCCTTCAGTCATTTCTTAGTACTTTTGTTGACAACTACACAAAATAATGACGGATTTAAAACTTAAGTTATGCCCAAATGATAACATTTATTTGACGTAATTTTGTCAGTTTTTGCTTTGAGATTCCACAATATTGCTATTCAGAGCTTCCCAAAATGGTCCCAGCTACTTGTAGAATTATTATCTTGAGACTAGCTACTAATAAAAGGTCAGTAAAACGGCAAAAATGATCAGTCAAATTATGAGTATGTAGTACATTATGAGTATGCAGAGGACCGTTAGTTTTGTTTTCACAAAACGATTAAAAAATCTTTCATCAAGGCAGGCCTTAACAATGACACAGCACTTTTATTTCTACCCAAGTTAACAATATTTTACAAATTATTAGGCTCCAAATAACTATTCTACTTAAAAACCAGTACAGGGACCATTTTTGGAAGCTCAGAATAGCAATATAGTGGAATTTCAAAGCAAAAACTGACAAAATTACGTCAAAAAAATGTTATAATTTGGCCATAACTTAAGTTAAATCCGTCATTATTTTGTGTAGGTTGTCAAGAAAAGTACTAAGAAATGACTGAAGGGTATATAACTGGTTTCAATCTCAAAATTTCATTCCAAATTCAGGCAACAACTACCAAGAAGTGGTGCATTTACCCCCTGATTTGCCCACAGTGACCCTGATTACAGACAATGAAAACCACAAAATAACTTTCCCATTTCTCCTACTACAAAATTATCCTTGTCTCAGTGGTCAGAAATAAAATTGATACACCATAAAACCGCTTTAAGGGTGAAATAGGTCCAAAAACGATAAAAAAATCGCCTAAAATGGGCATTTTTACCCCCTGGTTTGTCCATTTGCACCCTGGTTTTGTTAGTTTTAAGTCAGCATTGTAATCTTTCAGGATATATTACACGAAAATCAAGTTAAAACTATTTTTGACGACGTTTTAACCAAGATTAGTGGTGAAAATTGCTCAAATAAGATAAAAACCCATAAAAATGGGCAATTTTACCCCCTGCAGCCCTGAAATAATACTAAATACTGTCTGTTTGAAATTTTTATGATGTATTGCATCAAAGTCTATCCTAACACCTAGTTTGTGTCTCATTAAAAGTTGTTTGGGTAGGTCCCAGACTTGAAAAGGGTCAAAATTTAGTTAAAATACCCAAATTTTCCCTTTTTTGCCCAGGCAAACCTATAAAAATAATTTTTCACAAAAATTTTTTGCCGAAAATAATCATCAGCCTACCTTGAAACTTTTTGCAAAGTTTCAAAGCAATTGGTCAACTGATTGACTAGATGCAGCAAATTATATCATCCCTGGAATGACATTTTCCTTAACAAATCCTTACAAAGGGTAAAAAGTACCCCCTAAACTCGGGCCCGGTATGAAAAATTGACCAGGAGTTAGCTTTGGGGACCGACCATTTCCAAAACTAGGATAGTTGAGGATTCCAAAAATGTATAGTTTATCCTGTAGAATCTTGGGTTAAGCAAAAGTGCTTATTTAAGGAGATATAGGATTTGGCTCCCGGACTATCCAGCTTTAATTGTATTTTTGTTTTGTAGAGATTAAGTCTCTTCGCCTCCACCTGGTAGGTATGGCATCAATTAAAAACGCTGTTAAGCAACCGCGGTAAATATTTCTTTCAGGGACGGTGACCAATTGAATTTCTATAGAGTTTATGATCCAAACACTGAATCTTATTCACCCAATACAACCGATTCTATTAGGTAAGAACTCAACTTTTTCCACTCCAAGTAATAATAAAATGAAAACTTAGAAATTTACAGGTTATTGATAACTTCCACCCATGCATACCTTTAAGTTAATTTTAGAGTGTATCGGATATGTAAGATCGCAGCACTGATGATGGTTATACCGAAAAGCTTTTGCTCGTTTAATAAATTTTGTGGATATTGTTGTTTTAACCCTATTAGCCCCAGGGGGGTAGAATCTACCACGCTGGAGTTCTTTTGCGTATATCTCGGAGAAAAATTTTTTAAACGACTTGAAACTTTCTGACTTTTAACAAAATCTTATTAAGCCTATTAAGAGTATTTGTGCAAAATTTTAGGGTTATAACTTGTCCAGATCAAGTTTTATGACTTTATTGTATTGTGAAACATGACATAAAACCCAGCTAAAATCGCTTAAAACTCAAAATTTTAAAGTGCTGATAAATTTTGAACTATTTATTCAATCATCTTCAAATTTTGACACGTGATAGGTATTGACAATATCAATTTAAAAAATTAGAAAAAAAAATTAAAAAATGATGACGTCATCATTTATGACGTCATTAAATTTTGAAAATTTTACTCATCTTCAGCACAGATTTTAAGATAAAATCTTCATGGAGACTGCAAAACCGGCAAATATGTTAAAGAAGAACCTTTTATCTTTCAGAATTTTCAAACAGAATCTAAATATCATTATTGGTTCGATCGTAATAGACATTTTTGTAAACCATATGTTTTGGATTTTTGCCGACAGGTGGAAATTTTGGGATGACGTCATCGCTTTTTGAATGACGTCCTTTAATTTTTTTTTTGTTCCAAGAAATTTGTGTCGTGATGGAGAACATCTGTACCAAATTTCATGACCGTAGCTCTCCTAGATCAAAAATAATCGAGGGTGGTAGATTCTACCCCCCCCCCCCCCTGGGGATACAAAAGTCAAAAAAGCTTGGGGCTAATAGGGTTAAATTATGGAACGGCTGCTTTTAAATCAAAATATTGTACAATTACTTAATCTTTTTTCGGTAATATAATTTTTTTTGTCTTTATGTTTTTCAGCGGTTCTTCTTCAATGTACACTCGTAGTGAAAATGTAATCGAGCAACTAAGTCCAGTGAGTTCATATTATTTATTCACCCAAGGGATTGACCATAGCTTCCAATTTGTGTGATTCCTTTTTAAAATAATTTTCTTCCTTCAAAGATATCGTCAACCCCTTTTTCATCTACAATAATTATCGATGCTACTCACGCTTCGCGTTCTTGAATATCACTTACATCGAGTTAATAATAAGCAGATATTCAATGGGTAAAAGTTGGTTATTGAGGGTTAATAAATCCAATAACCAACGAAAACCTATTGAATATATGTTTTATTATATACCTAGAGGCAAAAACAAAACATTAATTGTGTCAATAGTCGAATGTTTCACATAAAACACTCCCATAGTCGAACGTTCGAATGTTTTTCTTTTTTAAAGATTTTCTTAATTACTTTGAGTCATAAAATTTTTCATGAAATTCACAATAGATTTTTTTAATGAATTTCTTTGATAACAACAAGAGCGACAAAAAATCAAACTTTGAATGCAAAATGTGAAAAAAAAATTCTACCGTGGTATAATAGCCATGGTATATCAGGAATTATTCAATGGCTGTTTTTGCCCACAGGTATATAATAAATCGCAATATCTAATGAAAGGACATGCAATATCTGCTTGATATTAATTCAGTTGTACCCTACTTGAAGTTACGGTTTTAAAACTGTGTTGTTTTTTATCTCTTTTCAATAGGAGAAACAAAACGAAAATTCTCAGACCAAAGACAAAATGGAAAACCTCAAAAAGAAGCTAGAAGCCGCTAAACATTCAAAAAAGGTACCATTTCCGCATTCTACTATCATTTAGACACTTTGATTTGCTTCTGTACTAGTTCTTAAAGTCTGTCTCAAAAGTGTATGTGGACATTTTAGTTTTTTGACATTTTCTCAGCATTGATGCCCTGTTAGAAAGTTATACCTCGTTGTAAAGATATTTCCTAGGAGAATACTCTAAAGAAAAAAGGTTTTTGAAAAGTTGAAATGAACCAAGCCAAGAGTTGTCCTGGTTTGTATTCTTAAATTTTTATTTAATGTTAACAATAATTTGCCATTCTTTCATTATTTAGAAAAAAGTTCGACCGAGGTCTATTAGAAGAACCTCAAGCAAATTATCACAAAGACGGTAAGTCTGGCCAAATAATTTTCACGAGTCAGCAATCTGGAGAGATTTTGCTAGATGTATTTTTGCAAAAAGGCAAAAATTCCCTTACCCTTCAGATAACAACATTGACTCGTCGCTACTACATTTCTAACTCCTTGGAAAGTGGGCAACAAAGAGTGGCTGATAGAATTCTGAAGGCTGAATGAACCCCTAGCAGTTTGCGTGATGAGATAAGTAATCTTTTAGGTGTGATAGCGTGATGAGAGAATATTTCCGGCGTGGTGGCGTGATTAGAACTCAGCTGGGGATAATTAATAATTATGTTTACATTTTTGTCTTCCATACATACAGGTCTGGTTTGGTTCGTACTCCTTCTTCCACGTGCTCGTCACAAGGTCGTCGCTTAATAAAAAACACAACCATTTCCCCCGTCATTCCCGTTCAACAAGTTTCTACATCAAACATTGACAGCTTATCACACAAAATCATTCATATGCCCAATCCCCCTGTTCTACCGCCAGTCACAAGAGCATCGAAATCAAACCTGAATAAAAAGCTTACTCCAACTCCTCCGCCAATGGCAAGCGCTCACTCACACATGCACACCGAGCGGGCTAGCGCTTCATCCGTTACACAACAGCAACGACGTAAACTACCGTCCTTGCAAGACATGAGCGATCGCATGGCAAGGCTGAATCAAAAGAGTAGAGAAAAAAGTGACTTGCACCTAGCTAGCCGGTCTAGAAGGCGTATATTAAAACCATTGAGCACGAGCGATAGCAATAGCGACAAATCAGGCCCTCTTTCTCAACACCAAGAACAATCGAAACGCGGAAATGAAGCTTATAAATCTTATAATACAGAATTAGACAGTTATACCAAGTTATTGAATTGGGTCCAACCTCCTGGAACAACAGAAAACGATAGCTCCCATACTACAATATCATCGACATCTATCACACAAAAGAAAACAACTCCAGAATTAAGATTATCTTCTAAATTGGTATGTAGATGTCCTTCCTCAATTATTAGATTTTCGTATACTGTCTGGTATCTAATAGACAAGGGGTTTTGAGTAGTCCAGGTGGGAGAGGTAAATTTCTCAAGGACTATACAGTAGACTCACGCTATTTCGAACTTCTTTTATTCGAATCTTTCTATAATTCAAACTTATTACCATTCCCTGACAAGGAAAAATCAAAATATAATAGCCGCATTCTTCTTCACTGTTCAACACATTCCCTGACAAGGAGAAACCCTTCTTAAAATACTTTCTATATCGAATCTCTCTGTAATTCGAACAAATAAAATTTCTTCTCAAATAAACTCCCTTTTGGAGTTTGAATTAGCGAGGTTCAACTGTAGCTGAATTAGAATTACTTGATGGGATTCTTTTAAGAAGGATAAGAATACGTCAAAATAATGAACAAAGCATATCCTATCCTTTACACAGTGGATAGGCTAACTGCTTACAGATTTACTGTGAAAGTGTAACCAGTTATAAAGCCTACTAGTCCGTCTAATGTGGTTTATGTCCGAATTTCGAACGTTTTAGTTTCAAAACATTCGAATGTCGTATAACGAGTTTTCACCAAAAGTCAAATAACGGGAAATATTATGTTGTTGAGTCTGACTTTGATTTCCGAAAAATAAAGGATTTTCAAATGTTTTGACGGAAATTCATTTTTTTCGCTTTTAAAATGATGTTTTTCCCATGTTCTCTTCTTTTTAGCGTTCAGTTCATTTAAATTCAAAAGAAAACACGACATCTCATCATCTACCGCCCTTACACCCTAACCAAACGCGAATGCCGCCCTCGTTAAATGGTAAAAAGAAGAAGCGATGCACCACGTGTGCGAAAAAGTTAGGTCTTGCTACTACTTATCAATGCAGGTATGAATGAATTTATTTTCCGTTTGATCCTTTGATAGAATATGTCAGAGAGAAACGACCAAATAAGTAGTCTAGCATGCTAGACGACTTAACTCAGTAAAAAATAGGAAGTAGAAAACTTGACAGGAGCATCAATATAGTCGTCTAGAATATTTTGTGCACAACAAACTTTTCATAAAAATTCTCTTTTTTCATGTTTTTGGATAACATTTTCAGGGGGTCTTGTTGGTTTGTTTTGTTTTGTTTTTTTGCTCCGGCCTAGGAGCCTTAAATTCTCTCTCGTCCGACGACGACGACGGTCAAGACATTTTTTGTTTGTTTATCTAATCCGATGATTTATCCCGATTTAATAAAAACGGATTATCTGATTCCAATAATAATAATGTGATTTGATTGGCCGAAAGTATTTAAAAAAAGATGGCTGCCGAAAGTGGACTAGCTGACTGTGTAGCAAATACTCGCAAATCTCACGGTTAGTGTAAAACGCAGGTCACAGGTCACAGGTCGCAGGTCACAGGTCACAGGTCAGTGATGACAGGTTAACTCTAATCAATGTCATTGCAGAGGAAAATGTTTGGAAAACACAAAGAATTATCAAAAACATAATTCTCAAGCAATTTCATCCATATAAAACCATTTCAAACATCAAAATTTAACCATGTGCTTTTATCGATCTTTCGCGGTTTGCGCCGTGTATAACGCAGACCAGAAAATATTAGAAACCATATTATACGTATAACAGGTATATTGCATATTGTAATGTTTGTAATGTTATATGATGGTTACATACAATAAAACAAATCGCTCTAAAACTACCTTCTCAGAGAACTCACGAGCTTCTGATTGGTGTAATTTTATATCCAGCCATATTGTTATCATCACATTCGGCATGCTGAATATTTTTGGTGTTTTTCTCTTGTAAGACATGATATTTTGTAATTCTGTCAATATTTTTGTCAAAAATTGTCATTAAGTCAATAAAATGACAATTGAATAATTAATTAGTTTCATCCTTCTAAAACCACTCTCTTAGGGACCTCACAAGCTTCTGATTGGTGCCGTTTTATATCCATTCACACTATCTACATCACATTCTGTATTATAAATATTTTTCGTTTTTTTGTCTGTTCTTGCATCATATTTTATGATTCTATTAATATTTTTGTCAAAAATTGTCATTAAGACATTAAAATAATAACTGAATAATTAATTAGTTCCATCCTTCTAAAACCACTCTCTTAGGGTCCTTGCAAGCTTCTGTTTGGTGCCATTTTATATCCATTCACACCATCCACATCACATTTTGTATAATAAATATTTTTCGTGCTTTTGTCTTGCTAGGCATCATATTTTATGATTTTGTCATTATTTTTGTAAGTAAGTGTCACTATGTCAAAATAGGTTGTTATTCTATTCAATTGTCATTTTATAATATCTAAATAGCATGTATTACTTTTTTGTAATTTAATGCGCTACGTATTGATGTTATGTTATGTATATGTTATGAACTTATTTTTTTTTCCGGTCTGCACTTTGTTGACCTGTGACCTGCGACCTGTGACCTGCGACCTGTGACCTGCGACCTGCGACCTGTGACCTGCGTTTTACACTAACCGCAAATCTCAGTGAAAAATTGATCATTTCCATCATTATTCATGATGTTTTGGACATGATTTATGAGAAGTTTGATGCATACTGGCTCTCTAACAATGTGGAAAGACTTTGGAGAAATTTTGGCCATGAATCGTCAGCTGGTCGAGTGCTTAAAAATCTTGCATACAAAACCATAAATGATAAAACTCTGTAGGTAACTTGACAATGAAACTTTCAAACACACATCCATTGGAATTTAAAGAGAATACTAAAATTACAACATTACAGTGCAAATTTGAAAGTAGTTTTTGTGGTGTTATATATGTTTATGGCTAAAAATTATCCTGTTTTGTATTCATCATTTGACTACTGGCGACCGTTCCTTTTGATTCTTCAAACCCAACACATATTTTTTACAAACATATCACTATGAGAATTCAGTAAAGGATACTAAAACACAATTCCTGTGAAAATTTGAACAAGATTGGAGAAATTTTCACAGTGTTATGGCTGAAAATGTTGTTTTTGGACTTTGTCGTAACTTCATCGCGGCTGGCGACCGTTCCTTTTGATTTTTCAAACCCGACACAGATTTTTTACAAACATATCACTATGAGAATTCAGTAAAGGATACTAGAACACAATTCCTGTGAAAATTTGAACAAGATTGGAGAAATTTTCAGTGTTATAGCTGAAAATGATAATTTTTGGACTTTGTCGTGATTTCATCGCGGCTGGCAACCGTTCCTTTTGATTTTTCAAACCCGACACAGATTTTTTACAAGCATATCACTATGAGAATTCAGTAAAGGATACTACAACACAATTCCTGTGTAAATTTGAACAATATCAGAGAAATTTTCACACTGTTGTAACTGAAAATTATATCTTTTGGACTTTGTCGTAATTTCATTGGCTGGGGCGACCATTCCTTTTAAAGATTTCTCAAACATTGTGATTTTCGGACAAATATGACGGTCTCAGGCAAAAATCATAGGGTTCAAAATTAATGAAAATTTTAGCTCGAGAAAACGGAGACCTGTTGTATATTTTTGGAAAGCTCTCAAAAAGATTAGAGATATATTGCAAGTATAGGTGATTTCTGTACCTAACTCAAGATATTAACCCTTGAAAACCGTGTTTTTCAGCCAGAAACAGCTAATTTTTCTCCGTTTTCTCGAGCTACATGTTTTTTTTTTATAAGCAAGTGTATGCCCCTTGGTCAGGGGGGGGTCATGCAGTTATTATATAAACACTATGACAATTACTACCGTGGTGGTATATAAACCAAAATTTGGGAAAACAGTTACTCCACCAGTGGACTAACTGCCACATGGGTGGTGCCTAAGCCCAAAATTGTCAATTTTGGTAGGATATGGTGTACTAAGTGAGCACATTTTTCAATTTTTCACTTAAAATTTTAGGTTTTTAAAAATTCTGGAAGCAAAAAAATTCAAAACATTTTTTTCAAAAGTCAAAAAAAATCTCAATTTTTTCTTCAATCAAGGCATGAAAGATATTTTAACAAACTTGGAAAATGATTGACATATTTAACTCTTGAACGGTCGTTAATAAGACGTACCCAGTAAAATGGTATCAAAAATGAGGAATTCAGTGAAAAATTGCCAAATTTGGCATTTTTGGGGGTGGTATAAACCAATTTTGAGGGTAAAATCAGTTAGTACACTATGGAATAACTGCAAGGGTGGTGGTGTCTGTAGAAAATGTCCAAAATTGCAGTTACTCCACATAGTGTCAAGGAGTAACTGCAAGACCCCCCCTGCCTTGGTCAGGCTCGAGTATGCTTAAGCTTTCAAAGCATCCAGACCCCGGGGGGGGGGTACTAGGGCAAGATGGGTTACGGGGATGCTCCGCTGGTCAGGGTACCCTTTTTAGCCTCCACGAGTCCCAGGTAGGGTTGCAAAAACACCAAAATAGAAAAATCAGTCCCTCGTAGGGTGCCTATTTTTGGAAAATTTGGGGAAAAAGTAGAAAATTTGAGAAAATTTTGGAATTTCAGTCCCATTCAGGGTCACTTTTTTCGCAAATTTCGAGTCCCATGTAGGGTCCATTTTTCGAACCTCAGCAGAGCACCCCACGTTGGTCGACAAGGGTAGTACCCCCCCCCCCGATCCAGACATGAAATATGCTTATTATATGCTTAAGAATTATTATGCTTTTGATTCACCCAACCAAATTTTTTAATAAAATCTTTAAAATTTTGTTAATATTCGATTCAAAAAGCATTTAAATTTTTGAGCAGTGGAATGAGGCTAGCCATGGAATGTCTTTTTTTACTTGACCGCTTGCAAACCTTTTTGAATAGAAAGAGATTGACTACTTGAAAAAATATTTCAGGCTAGCGTATATGCTTATGTTATGCTTAGGAAATCTGCAAATCTGAGCCTTCGTATGCTTATAAGCGTTATGCTTATAAAAAAAAAACATGTAAAGGATATTTTTCTCCCCAAAATTTTATCCGGACAATCAAATAAATCATGGCTTCGTTCTATTGGCAAGTTTAGAAAAAAATATTATAAGAACTTGGAAATATTCACTTCTAAATGTTTATCTCCTTTAGCTCCAATTTTGAACTTTTTAGTGGAGGATGAGTGGGCGGGGGGTGGGGTTGGTTCTTTAGGCAAGAAAGTGCATGTGTAATCACGTAGAAGAGCTAAACTTCCAGCTGGTTTATTTATTTGTTAAGATTATTTCTCATACTCGCTCTGTAATAGAATTATTATACTTTGCTTTCTGATCTGTTCTGATTAGTAGTTTGTGGGCAACGTTCTAACTCAACTAACTCAACAAGCTCATCTTTTAATCTCTTAAGCCGGAGCTTCCAGCGCAGCTGGTTTATTTTCTTTCACTTAGAAATTCTCATTGGCTGAAATTTTTATTTGTTTATATATTTTGTTGTATATGATTGTTTTCTCACCCCGCAGAAATCTGCGGGTCCTGCTGGAACTCCCGTAAGCTACGGAAACCACCTTAGCCCAGTCGTTTATTTTAACCATATCCCGACATAAAAATTTCCCGCTTTCAACAAAAACGTTATAAACGCCTGGATTCCAAGTCTACCAAATAAGTGTTTTTGCACGTTTACGAGCACTTTTTGAAGGTAATTCGGGTTTACGTGAAACTTGAGAAAAATTTGGGCGAATGCGTGTACTTTGGGTCCACCGGAGGTCTTCTTTAAATAATTTCCTTTAAGAAATTTTCCTTGTGCTTTTTGCGTAAGGATTTTAAAGAGGGGCTTGAAATCAGTTTTTCCTCGTATTTGTCTATCTATCTAATGTCTAGATTATTCTCAATATTTTCTCAATTGTAGCTGATTCCTTGATTGTGATTATTGTTTCAGATGTGGTGGTAAGTATTGTTCGCAACATCGATATCCTGAAACGCATGGCTGTACGTATGATTTCAAGAGTGAAGGCCGAAAATTCCTGGAGAAAAATAACCCTGTTGTCACCGCATCAAAATTACCCAAAATTTAAAATAAAAAAATTAGGATCATCTTTTTGAGGGCACTTCTATCTATAAACCAAAAGTAGAGTAATTCTTTGATTTAACAATCGTTCGTTCCAGCAGATTCTATTTGTTTTGTTTTGCAAAACGTTTTTAAATTAAATTGCACCAAAAAATCTGAGCAAAAGAGATCTGCTTGACAATTAAAAAGGCAGCATCTTACGGCTATATTTCCAAAAGTTCACTCAGCATTCAAACTTGCCATAATGATAAAAATTCGGATAATGTTGCGGTATCGTAACTTTCAAATACGACAAAGAAAGCTTAACATTGTCCAACATTGTCCATGAAAAACACAGTTTTTATAAACATCTAGCCTGGTCTCTTTCTCGAAGTATTCGAAATTTCGCATTTCCAGTGGCGGAGGTGTTTTTACTTGAATGTTCACCGAACTTTCGGAAAAATATTACAGCCATTTCCGCGAGTCAATCACTGATTTATTTCAAATTTTTGTCGGATTTTACTAGTCGTCAGGAACTGTAAACTAGCAATATAAAGTGGCCCTCAGACTATTTAGCGCTTATGTATAATATTTTTAGAAACGAAAAAGAATGTCATTATTTTTTTATAATTTTCACAATTACAATTTTTATTTTTTGATCTTTTTAATTTGCAACCCAATTATTTTATTTTGTATTTATTTTGTAAAAATAGAAAACTTTAGAAAACCCTCTTTATAACTCAAATCGAGGATAACATATAAATAGGAATGCCAAGTAATCTATCTATCTATATCAAATGAAATGTATGTATTTTTTGTGATTGTCAATTTTTTTAGTACAAGAGATTTTTCATCGAATATGATGAATTGGGAATCATTTGTCTGGTAGAAACTATTCCCATTTATCCGTTACCGTTTTCTTCCATTCAATTTAAGTGAAAATTTTCAAACACTCGCAATATCAAAATGCCAGAATAATCGTGATACAATTGGTTTGCATGCGGTCCATCCGGCAGAGGAGGGAGATACTCAACCTCATGCCGTGTATCCCAGGCTATCCCATTTACAATACTGATGGATGCCAGAGAAAACCCTTAAGTCTAGCGCCATATAGTAAAGCATAGAAAAGTTGATAATGCGCAGGGGAACGAGATTTGGAGATGAGGATGTGCGAGCCATAAGGGTCCCTTTTGTTACACCCTCGAAAGTCTCTCACAGGGAAACGAAATCATAAAACAGCAATTGGGTTTCTCAGAAGGTCTCAAAATTACGAATTATCGAAAATCAACTCCCTCACAGGGTCATAAAAGTCATAAATTCTCGTAATTTGAAACAATGTTTGATTTTTTTTAAGGCTCGTAAAAACGTCAAATAAGGGACAAAATTTTCGAAATTCAGTTCCTTCCGGATTTTGAGTTCCTGAGTTGATTTTTGGAACTAAAATTGCTATGGAATTTAACGATGGTATAAAGAATTTCTTCAATTATTTCATCATATCGGAATGATTTTTTGACCCCAAAAAGGATCCACGACAAAAGGGTATTCATACAGTTTGGGATAAACAGTGTGTCCCAAAAAGCGGACATCTTTTATATAAAGTAGAATATTCGAAATGCTCAATTCCCAAGATGATTGAATGAGTTTTTGAGATTGAAATGTTTAGTTTACAAATCATAAAATTTCGCATAAAATTTGAAGATTTTACTTTATATAAAAATTTATCCGCTTTATTGGGACACACTGTGCAGTTTGGGATATTGATAGTTTGACCAATTGTAATAATTGAACATGAAAAACAAATTTCAATAGATGTATTCATCCCAAGGATCAGTTATACCAAAATCACTCAAATAAATTTCGATGGAAGAACCCAGCTTTGCGAGATGATGGTTATGTCCGATGAAAAATTAGTTTCACATTTTTGCCATCCTTAAAAAGATAGAGTTTCCCCAAAATTTCTGCCAAAATTTTCAAATTTTAGTCCAAATTTCAAAAATTTATGACCCTTTGAAAGGGTCGATTTTTTATTTTTGTAATTTTGGAGCCCGTACAGAGAGAGAGAGACTTGATTGCTTTTTATAATTTTTTTACCCTTTTGAGAGACTTTTGAGGGTGTGAAAAAGGGACCCTTATGGCTGGCACGTACCATTTTGTCCGATTGAATTAAAAGTTTCATGAAAATTTCATCACCTTTTCGCTTTTGGTTTTGCTTATGTATTGGGTTGGTTAGAATTTTAATGGAATTTACTCGATCGCCTGAAAATTTAGTTTTGGGGATCTCTAAAGGAGGCCCCCCCCCCAGCGGTTTGCGTGATGGCGTGATTGAGACTTTTTTCTTGCGTGATGGCGTGATTAGAGATTTTTTTTGGCGTGATGGCGTGATAAAGATTTGGCGTGATGCGTGATAGGGCAAAAATTTGAGGCGTGATGCGTGATTTGGGCTATTTTTCGCTATTTTTTGCGTGATGACAAATTTTAGAGATTTTCGTGATGCGTGATGGAGAAATTTTTTTTGCGTGATGGCGTGATTAGGGGTGCCGCTGGGGGGGGCCTCCTAAAGGCCTCTAAACCGTCGAGAGATCGTAATCCGGCACGTTTTTTATAGGAACATCAAAAGTTTTTGAAGCCTTTTTAAGAGTTTTAAGCCTCAAAATGTACTTAGCAAATGTCCTTATTTTCACCATTTTGTGAGTATTTTCTCCATTTTCCGCAAAACCTTAAAATGTTCTTAAATTGCTACTAAATGTTTTGACCATCGAAACCTTATGTTCTTATATAGTTTGTTCTCATAAAAAGGCGTGCAAATAAGAAATTAACACACCGAATTTGCGTGCTTGTAAAGTGCTTATAATAGGGTTGCTAGGATGGCTACAAGCCTATTGACATGCAAAGCACTAGTCTATTATCTAGAATTAACACAACAATTAAATACTATCAGTCTATAATTATAATATTTTATTGTTTAAGAAGAAAATTTAAAGTGAACGTTTTTCACATACAAAAGGATTGATATATTTATTTTTTTTGTCTTATGAAAATGTTTTGAGAAAATAAAAACATAAAAATAAATTATTTTTTTTTAGGTCTTGAGTGGACGTTAGTGGAAAGTAGGCACAAGAGGAGCGAGAATGAGAGAGAATAAAAAATGGCCAACATCACACCTTTGCATTGTGTTGAATCTTGTAAGGTGTCAAAGCATAACATGTTTTCATTCTAAATACTCAAATATTTCTTTTCTAGCAAGATAATTATTCAACAACCTAAGTCAACTGAAAGAGAAAGTCGTTAAAAAAAGATTTTCTTTATATATTATGTTATTATTATTTTTCCAACTGTCTTGAGTGTTGTGGAGTTTTCTCAAATGAATTCTCTGGATCTTGATGTTCGAAAAAAATGAAATAAAAAGATTGATGTGGCTTCCACAAGACAGTTAACAAGAGAATCAGAGTCTTCTACAAGGAGTGCATAACACGGAAAATAAATCTTCACACATATATTACATAACAACTTCTAAACCTTTTTTTGCACACACAGCACAGAAATGGTAAGTTTTTCTGCATCTTTTTGTCATTTTTTTGTGAGAAATAAAAATATTGCAGGAAATTGAATTCACATTGCTATCATTTCCTGATTTCAATCCGGATTTTAAGCAACGAAGTTCAATTTTCTGCAGTGTTTTTTTGTGCACTAAACTGATCTCCAATTTTATAATCTATTTATTAGTTACATATTGACTTACTGTTTATAGAACAATTTAATAGGAGTATTGAGGCTCGCAATGCCAAAAGTAGCCTGGATATCCAAGCTCAAAATTTAAGAAAAAACAAAATTTACCTCAACATACAAAGTTCTTAAATTATAGAGCTTGGTCTCCCTAGAGAATGAAAGTGAAAACCCATGTTTCCTAGTCAACCCAGGGCAGCAAAACAGAAATTAATAAAAAGCAGTCTTACAAGATCTAAAACTATTAAAAAGATCCAAAGATTACACCAAAGTCCATAAAAAAGTTTGCATGCATTATCATTACCAACCATGTTTTCTTGGAAAATGAACTTGCCTCTGTTTTCTTCTTTTTGATGTTTTCATGTAACAGAAAACTCCATCTTCACTAGCAAGTGGAGGACTATCCTATTTTTGCTTTAGAATTGCTCAACACCGTGTAGATTGGCCCTTACGGTTTTAGCGAAGTGAGCGCAAGCAAGCGGACTGCATTCTCATATGAGAATGCAAATCGCTCTAGGGAGACCAGGCTGTAAATCAGAACATAAAATATCTAAAACTAGACTGTGAAATAATTTACAGCCTGGATATCCAGGCTATGCCAAAAGTTTTGAGCCATATCTGCAAACTGCAGCTAAACAAATTTAATATGCAGATGGAGTTGGGTGAAAATTTTACTGTAGAAAACAACAAAAACTCTTGTTTCTTTAGTATGTAGAACTGGTAGAACTATGGACTTCTTAAAAAAACTCTGCGGGCATCATTATAAAACTAGATTCCTCTACAAAATCTAAATTTTGTTTACCCGTACTGGCGTAGTAAACAGTTGCATGCTTGCAAACACATTTTATAATACATCCAAGATTTTTGAAGCCTTTGGGTCGGGCTTTGGATGTTCTCAAATCTATAAATGTTCTCAATTTCACCATTTTTTTTTTGGTGTTTTGTCCATTTTCCTTAGAAATCGCGCGTTTTTGAGTCCATAAATCTTTAAAATATTCTCAACTATTTTGGCTATCGAAGCCTTGTGTTCTTATATAGTTTGTTCTTATAGAAAGATAAACGTGTACTCGTATTATCACGCAAGAAAGAAGCCCCGATCACCTCATTACGCAAATTGCTTGGGAGGGTATTAATGATCTGTTTCTACATTATAAACATCAATAAATGATCATGAATCGGGTGAATGCAAAACGACAACAAAAAAGAACAAATCAAAAACTTCTAAAATGCATAAAATTTAACAGTTTCATATTCAACTCTTTTCTTAAGTAAAAATTTTTCTTATTTTTGGTGCTTTTTAAAACTTGTTCTTATAAAAAATTATAGGTAATCGGCCTTTGTGCGAAGGATTGTATATGCAGAAAATCTTTCATTATAGACTGGTGAACACACTTCAGTAATCTACGGAACTCCATATCCTTACCGTCTGTTTGTGGGATGTTTACCACTGGAGGCTACAGCTGAAGAACTTGGTACATTCTTCTCGCAGTACGGAAACGTCGTTGAAGCCAAGGTTGTCCTCAATGAGAATGGTGTTTCCAAACGGTTTGGGTTTGTCACTTTCACAAATAAAGATGACGTGACGGATTTGATTAAAAATCGCACTGTTGAATTTCAAAAGAAATGGATCAACGTTGGACCGGCTGTTAAGAAAAATGTAAGAAGTTACTTTAACAGTACTCACAGTTTGTGCTTTTAGCACAATTTTCCACGATTTTTGAATAATTCTAGAAGATGTATTCATTCTCGCATAGAATCTTTCTGTTTGAAAGCATTACGGCCGAAAATAAGTTACCTTAAAATATTAAGAACTAGCGACGGCAACATTGAACTGTTTTTTATCGCGGTTGCCATATTTTGATTTCGTCACTTCTCATTTTCAAGTCTCTTTTTTCTTCATACGAAGTGCTGCGAGCCTAAAAAAGAGATTTTTGCGACTATATTTTTTCCATCCAGCTTGAAAATCAGACCAGCGTTGGTGTTGGTGGTGGTGATAATCCATCGAAGCCTCGTTCCGCGACCTCAGTAACCGTCGTCACAAAGAAATCACCACCTACTACAACAATGGCACAACAACAGCAACACGGAAACACAAAACAATCGTTCTATCGTGGTCCACAACATATTCCAAAAACTGTCATTCGAAAATCGCCCACTGAACAACATTTTGAACCAGATTTTATGCGTGCTCTCACCAACGCTAACGCATACCAACAACACAACCAACATTCAGAATTTTGTCCGCGATATCATCAAAAGATTGATGACTCATTCAGCTCAACATGGGGAATCTCCAACAAGAAGACTTCCTATTGGTCTCAACCGCCCAAACGTCAAATGCAATCGAATGGCTCGTCTCGATCATCCAGTGTTGATGCCATGGAAACTGCATTCAAAGCACCTCTCCTTCCCTTCGAAGAGGATGCATCGCAAAGCCAATTCATGCCTAAAATCGATTTTTCATCTTTCGATTTTTCTTTTGATAACAATCCCTGGTCCCGACTCGGTGGATGCGGCCCCATCGCGCCACCACCTGGTTTTCCTCAGCACAGCAACTGGATTCAAAAGAAGTAAGTGCCGAATGGTTTCTATTTTAAAATAATGGTACAACATCAAAGACCGTCAGGCTTTCCTAAAAAAGAAATGCTTTCAGCAATTCCATTTCACGGATTATTTTTACAGTTTTCGTTTTATTATTTTTTTGGTTCACTCACACATGTCATGGGACGCTTGTGTCTGGCCTGTTCTGTTTTTTGGATATTTTTAAGTTGCAGATTTTATTTATTGATTTTAAACTAATATAGTGTGTTTACCCTTGTACATATAACCAACTCTAACCCCTTGTTTTATTTTTTATAATAATTATATACCTTAGAAGATTTTTTGTTAACGTTTGGAAAAAGTGAAGATTTTTTAGATAATTTAAGGTTCAGAAGTTTTACGTTCTTTATATGGTTTTATTATCGTTTTATATAGTAATTAGTCCAAGTTTCAACATAAGGCAAGTTTACTACTAATATTTTAAAATTTTTAATGGTTCCAGCTGGGTTTTAACTACTCGAAAGAAAGCTCTGAAAGTCAAAAAAGAATTTGAAATTTTACTTCTCACCTTACCTTAATGAAATAATTCTCTTTAATAGACTATACTTGGCTTAACCGATTTTAGTGTTTATGTTTTAGCAATTTAGTTCCATTTTTTGAAACTATTTTATTTCTTAATGTTTGTACATTTATGCAAGACTGTTTACCGTTATTAGGACTTTTTTACCTTAGGTTTAAAATATATTGATGTTACTATTGAAGAATTGTGAGTTCGTATTTTCTGCCCAAGTAATTTAGTATGCCACAACTTTATATAAAGATAGCTGATATGATTTGAAGTGAATCGGATTAAAAATGTATAAGCATAGCTTGATAACCGTTCAAATAAAAAAACGTTATTTTCCGGTCACACTGTAATTTCAAAAAAATGAAAGAAAGAGGTATCCAAAATGTTAAGACCTTTTTGGCACACGCACAATAGTCAACTTTTAATCTAGAAGAGTTTAAAATTTGTTGTTGTGTATATATTTTGCTTATAATTCACCGATGCTCAAGTTTGAGGAGCTCCATCATGTGGTATAAGTTTTTTTGATAACAAGTATCATGATTTATTGGGCTACATCGCCAAAACTGCAAGTTTTCAAGCTTTGGTAACATATTAATTCCAAATCAGCACTTTAAATTGACAAAATTATCAATTATCAAAGCTCTTTAACCGACACTTTGAAAAGGACAAGTAATTTTAAAAAACTGATTGAATTTTTCAAAATCTTTTTTCCGGAGAATTGTTGTAGTTACAATCCACTTCAAATAATCTTTCCAACGAGCGAGATATTACTTATAGCAGAATCTTTTGTTATAACCTTTTAATTGTGGCTTGTTGGAAGATACACATACTCTTAAAATCTGTTCCAAAAAAATTGGCAGTTCGCACATCTTGATATTCCATTTAAAGCAAAGCGATAATTAAAACTAATTCCTCGTTGAAATGATAATTGCAAGTGGACAATTTTATTGTTCAAAACAAAATTAGAAAAATCTTTCTACGGGACCATAATCTTGAAAACAACATTGATTTTTATGAAAATTTTGAACTTTGCTGATTTCAAATATGTGTTCCTATTGTTTATACCTTTATACGAAAAAGGCGAGTTCTCCAAAATGGGTCAATTTTTTAAGCATTTAGTCCGTTTTTTTGCCATTTAACCTTATTTTGAAGAGCTGTAACTTTTAATACACGGTGGTATCCTTGAACAGAAAAAAGAAAACCTGAAAGTGTTTTGCTGACAAATTTGTTTTAATCCCTACAAAAAGGCGTGAAGTTTGAAAAGGACCCTGTCAGAACGAGAATTTGAAAATTTTTCCTATTTCCACCCTGAAAAGTGGCAAAAATGACTAACAGTAGACGCAAAATTGAAAGTTTTCTAATTTCCATTGTCTATAATAACCAAAATTCGATCCTGTCTGATCCGGGGGGGGGGCAGTGGGTTCACCAACTGACGGTATGTGCGGCGAAAAAATTGGCTTTTAGAATCGCAGCCTTACAGTGCAGAAAAAAATCGGTGAAATTCATACCCTTACAGTGCACTTTTTCAAATTTTAAACTCTTTTAGAGCAAAAAAAATCAACATTTTCGAGCAAAAATTTGCAATTTTTCCAAGATTTGCTGAAATTTCCACCCTTACAGTGCATTTATCAAAAGTCCACCCTTACAGTGCATTTCTGATATTTTGAAAAACATACCCTTAACCGCCGCACATACCCGTCGGTCGATTTGCCTGACTGCCCCCCCCCCCCCCCCCCCCGGTGTCTGATACATACACACTATATAAAAATTAGTGAATCTGGGACCCTGTCATATACATTTTTTTCTAAGAAACACACTTTTAAGAAACATGAGGCTCAGAATGCCTAAAAACTAAGAAACATGTAAGAAACATTGAGGCTGCTTGGTGAAACCAGTTTCTTAAAAAAAAACAACGTATCTTCAGAGTCTAAAAATAGAACCTTGACCAACGGCACATCCCCGCACCCAAATTTGCTGAAGTGCCCAACTGTTCGCCTAAATTTGATCACAATTTGAACCTTCTGAACATGGATTCTTACATAGTTCGTGCATTGACATCCTATTGTTTTTTTAGTAAAAGTAAAAACTTATAACTTGAATAATCGAAATTCGTTACAAACATCATTTGGGGACTATAGAAGGAATCAACACGCCAAATATCTCATACACATTTTTTTCATAAGAACATCCAAAACTTTTGAAGCCTTCGGATGTTCTTAACTTTCTGAGTTTTATACCTTAGAATAATCTTATTCTCACCATTTTGTGAGTATTTTTGTTCATTTTCCTTAAAAATCTGATGTTTTAGAGTTCGCAAAGCCTTAAAATGTTCTAAACTTGTTCTTAATATTTTGGCCATCGAAGCTTTATGTTCTTATATAATCTGTTCTTATAAAAACGTGTACATTACATACCATCTCTTTAAGACTACGTTACGGGTAAAAAAATCAGCCGTGTGCTCATGAAAGAATGAAACCAGAAAACTAGACAAAATAAAAGTGCTTGCAACCAGTATTAATGTTATTATTCAAAATACAACCAGTCTCTAGTTATAACTACAATAAAAAATTGTCTTAAAGCTAATACACAATCTGCTATGAAAATAAAAAGAAACACTTTTGTATAATAACAAATAAAGAATTCCATGAGAAATATTCAGAAAAGTCTACGTAAGAAATCCTCGAAAAGCTAGTACTGGACAAAGTTTACTACCCTTTGGATTCTCCTAGCATTGTTTTCAAGGATCAAATATGTTATGCTTGTATCCCCAATTAAAAAGCAATCTTTTGACATGTGATGACACCAGAATAATGTTTTAAAACATTTATAATGACACCCAAACAAAATAGCTCATGGTGAATTTGAGGGCTAGATTTGAAACTCTTGGACGAAAAATGAAGCCACTCATTTCCCATCTAAAACGCGTGACCCGCCTGGTTTGTTGAAAAAAAATGCCGCTTAAAAAAAAGAAAGAGATGGATTCAATCCGTCATTCTAAGAGCAGCGTAAATCTCAACGCTCCACTTTTTCTTACTCGAGAAAGGTTGAAGATTCTAAACTCAATGCAAAAAGTTTTAATTGGCAGGATTCCAGAGAGCGACATCAAACTCGAGCATGGCCAAAGAATATCTTTGATGAAAGTGTGACCAAAATAATAATTTGTAAAATGACAACGAATATAATAATAATAATAAAATATTTGCAAAAAAGACGAAAAAAAAATAATTATTTCATATGTACAAAATGTTTAATAAACAATAAAATTCTACGTCTCTCTCTCGACCACTCGAATTCACTCTTTAAGTTCATTATGAAGATGATTTTTATGAAAGTGCAGTTATTAAACAAGGATACTCTTAGGGTCCAAATAAACAGGGGGGAGGGAGGTCGGAAAATTTTCGAGATTTTAATAAACTGGGGGGGGGGACCTAATTGCCGGGGGTTTGGAAATGGTACTTCTGAAAACCCAAAATAAGGCAAATATAGGCTAAAATCAGGCTATTTAGAACAAAATAAGAGGCCTTCTCTTTTACAGCTGAAAAGATTCTTAAAATTAATAAACGGGGGGGGGGGGGGGGGGGGGTCCTAATAAGGTCCGGTTGGAAAATTTTCGAAAGATTAACAAGCGGGGGGAGGGGGCGTTTATTTGGACCTAAGAGTACTTTCCTAACACTTTAAGTGCATGGGCGCTTAAGCATAATACACATACACATAATACTTTGAGTATTATACCAGGGTGAATTATGGATGTTCATTAATGTTTACGATTTTTAATAAAAGGAAGAACTCGAAGACTGATATACAAGGTTAATTGTAAAAGACTAACAAACTTTTTAAATCAGATTTCTTTTGGAGTAATCTATCCTAAGCACTCCCTCTATGTCTATGTATTTCTCGTCTTAGAGAATATTCTGGAGCTATTAAAACGTATCCGTCAATTCTCTATAAGACGCTAATCTCACACAGATTCGCATGTCATATGTCCACCCACAAATTACTCTTTTTCCTCTCTCTGCAACAGTGTGGTGATTACATATTATATTATATTACAGCAGCAACTTCTCTCACTCGTTTTTGGGCTCTTCTCTATATCTAAATGAAAGAAAAGGAATGTTTCGACGTCATTGTTTACGTAATATAGGCACGAAAATGGAAATGATGTGTCCTTGCCTAAATTACCTCCAGAGGTAATTTGCTGAATCTGATCAAATTAACAACAGATACTCCAAGTTACCATTAACATAGCCCCTGACCTTATTAGAACCTAGCGTTTATCAATGTATAAAAATAATTTAAGTGTCAAAAGAAAAGTTCAGTTTTTTATCAAAAATTCTGTCACAGGCCGGTTGAGATTTAAGAGCAGGGAAAATATTTGTCAGATTGGTCAATTCCAGAAAATTTTGAATATTTTCCCCGATTTTTCTCCTCCTAATAATGTATCTTACTCTAATATAGCGTTATTATAAGCAATACCTTTTAAGATTTATTGAGCACCCGGAGTAATAACATAACAATCAACAGTCTTCTCAACACCCAAAACATTTAAATCTCATGGTAAAAGGAAACTTTAAAGTATGAAAGATATTTACCATCTGGTGATAGTTGTGGTAATTTTTCCCTTGGTACCAAGTGCATGACTGTCCTTTTTCCAGGAGTTAAGTTCAAAGCTAATAAAAAATAAATATAAAATTCAGTGTTACAAATGGCACATACCAGGGAATGAAGAGATTTTGGACAACTTTATGTCAACTTCAAGTTTTCGTTAAAAAGAGAATCGGGAGTGGAATTTTATCAAAATAAATGACTCAGTGAAAATGATAATTGCATGCTTTAATAAAGAAGGTTATTTTTTATTCTTCATTCTGTATCTTCATTTTCCAACATATTTTGAATTTCAATATTCCACTCCTAGATATCTTTTCAACGAGCATAATACCAGTAGTCAATTCGAATTATATTAAGAGTGACAGCCTTTTTGTCATTGCTGAGAATTATTTTGAGACAGATTACAGGTGCACTGAGAAATTTTAGTTATCTCTTGCTATCGATTCTTATGTAAGTCAAGTACTATCGGGTACCTAATAGCAATCCCCCGCTAATCAATTTTTCGAAAATGTTCCACCCAGGACATTCTTATTCCAACCCCCCGCTTATTAATTTTTGGGAAAATGTTTTTGGAAGTTCCCTCGTTTGTCCTAATTCTGCTGTATTCTTCCACCCAGGACATTTTTATTTCAACCCCCAGCTTCTTAAGTTTTGAGATTTTTTCCAACCCCCCCCCGGCTATTAGGTACCCAAGAGTACTAATTTGTAGACAACACACGACGTTTCAGACATACATAGAAATTAAACTTTTATCTAATTTTTATCAACTCACCAACAAATGTAACATTCTCATGAAGAAAACGTCCTTGATAAATCAGGCGTAGAACATGATGACTTGTAATAGAGTCTTTCTCGTCAGCCCATTCTACAACAAGAATAATGTAAGCAAATGATTCAGTGATTTTGGCAACCTAATTCTTCCTGCTACCAAGATGAACACTCAACTTGTGTATCTTTCAAGGAAAATAACCATGCTCGACTGTTTCTTTTGTATTTTCAAAGAATAATCTGTGAAACAATTGCTTTTTATATTCCCTTTCGAAGGAATGATTTAAATAGGGCATTATTTTCTTGTATTTTTCAAATCAAAGAAAATAAGAAAATGAAATTTACAGAATGGAAGTAGTAAGTCTCCGACTGCAATCGGAGGCGACCCGAAGGCTCCTCTTTCGATAGCTATCCACCCGAAGGTAGGGGAGGGCGCCACTCTTTCTCCCTAGATTGCTCCACTTACCCTTGATCTATTTCCTAATTGCTGAGCATCAAGCAGAGAAGCATGAGGTGCTATTTTGTATTTTATATGTTGTGGACTGTTAATTTTGTATTTTTCAAGGAAAACTAAAGACATTCTTTTTTACGATATTGAGGCGTACACCTCAGTGCTATCGAAGCAGAATAAAAAAAGAATTTCTCAAAATTACCTTCTGGCCAATTCTTGTAAACAAATTCTGTGACTTTTCCAACTGATGCAAAATGTGGAAAAATAAACTCAGCTGATTTGCCACTTGCGAGAATCAGTTTCAGTGCTACCTAAAAAATAAAAGATACAAAGCTATTTAAGATACAAGTATAGTAGTGGCTACAAAGGAAAGTTTTTATAATTATTTGTGAGTGTTAGCTTGTTATAAGATAAACAAGTTATTCACTGATCAAGGAAATTTCTGGTCAGTTATTTTTAGCGAATTGTTTTAATCTTATCATATCAAACTATCACATTAGTTTGGACTTCTAAGTTTGGAAAAGTAAGAAATATATTAGGAACTAAGGAAGCTAATTTTCCCATTCTTACATAATGATCAGAAGTTCTGATCTTTCTCTTTTTTCTCCAAACTGAATTTCTTTGCTTAGCAGCCAGTAGTAAAAAGTCTTTTTTCTATCAATGATTTCAATCTTCCATTTATTTCCATTTCCGAAGAAGGGTGGGGGTTGTAGACCTCAGACAAGCTTACAGTACTTTACCACCATGGAGTCTTTTAGAGTTTCTTTTTGTACAATATTTGGCTCAGTTATATAATAATTTTGAGAATTTTTTTCTTGTTTTTTTTATTTCAATTTTGTGATTCATTTTAAATTCTGTGTTGTTTGGTATATTTTAAAGGCATTTGAAGCAAAAATCAAGCCAAAGGAGCCTACCCAAAAGGTCAAACTTTTAATTTCTGAAAATGGCTCTACAGTGAACACCTGCTGATACTAGAGTTTTCAACTGCTCGAGCAGACGGCACCAATTTTCCACCTTCTGACCCTAAGGGAAACTAAAAATAAGGAAAATTTTTTGAATTTTAGAACCTTATTGAGACTAATTTGACCAAATTTCAATGAAATTAGGGGCAAAAAAATGAAATTTTCATTTTTTTCAACCCTTAATGTGATCGTGATTGAATTTTTTGACATTTTAATGAATAATAATCAATCAATTGACAGAGGCAATTGAGTGTCCCTTGAAATCCTGGTTTATATCAATGTCTATTGTTTACAGTATTGCTTACTGTGAGATTGGGTAACTTGCATCAGTGGAGGCTAACATGCATAGCCCTTAAATGAATGACCTGGCGGGTCATTAAAATACAAAGTTAAGTCAAAGCAAAAATGGTAGAGTAGAGCTGTGAGCGAAGCTGCTTTGTTCATTTGTTTTGAAATTTTGCTGCTTTGATTGGTCAGTCATTTGATGGCTATGTAAGTTTCCCTTCACTGATGCAAGTTACCTGACTTCACGGTATATTACTGGCCAGTGTGCACGTTTAGGCAGCCTATGCTTAAACTCCTAAATCAAGATTACGGGGTTTGGAGTGCGGGCTGATTTTACTTTCATTTTTAGTGGTTTCACTTTCGATTTCTGGTTGATATCTGGTCTGTATTTTCACTTACTGTTAAAATCTCTTTGACAACAAATTTGTTTTGATAACTCCACCTAGTTTATCAATCATACTTCTTTGTTCCTCTGAGAGTGCACAGACACTTGCGTGTGTTCCACTACAGATTTTTTTCATATTTCGATTTAAAAGTCTACTGGGTGCGAAAGAGAAATCGTGTATTTTTCAATATGCCATTCATTAACTTAAATCAAATGACTTTGAAGGTTCGGTGAAATGGTGGCTGAATTGTCGTCCCATGTTTTCTCAGATAGTCCCAAGTTAATATCACATTTTTGATTGAAAAATGGCTCTTACTATCATACTATCACTTCAAAGAAATTTGGGTACATGTCTATTGCCATTTTAGAGCAGTTTTTAGTCAAAAATGGGGTTTTGCTTGAAACGTTGCATTTTAGCCAGTTTTAGCACATATTTCAATTCCATAATAGCAGATATACCCTTATCCTAAACCCAAAGAATTTTGATTTCCCTTGAGTATTTCCATAGGGCTATCACTGCAAAAAGATTTTAGGTTCATTCAAGGATATTGCCATTTTTAAGATTTTTCCAGTCAAAAATGGATTTTTGCTTGAAATATTGCTATTTAGCAGAAATTTCTCCTAAATGGAAGATATACCCAAATCCCAAACCCAGATGACTTTGATTTTCCTGCAGCATTTCCAGAATACTATCACTGCAAGAAAATTCGGGCTCGTGTCTATTGTCATTTTAGAGATTTTTGATTGAAAAATGGCTCTTACTATCATACTACTATTTCCAAAATACTATCACTCAAGAAAATTCGGACCCATGTCTATTGTCATTTTAGAGATTTTTTTAGTTCAAATTTGGGTTTTTGCCTGAACAATGGCTCTTAGCAGGGATTTTATTTCCATAATGGCAGACATAGACGCATCCCAGACCCAAATGATTTTGATTTCCCTGGAGTATCTCCAGAATACTATCACTGCAAAAAAAAATTCAGTCAGTATTTAAACTCAGTTTGTAGAAGCTTGCCTAAAAAATGCTATTTTTTGATGAATATGATTTTTTTTTGCTAAAAGGCAATTTTTGAAGACGCCATTATGAATTTAAAAAAAAAGTGAAAACTTGAAATTCATTTTGCTTAAAGACTTTGTTGAAGACAAAAATTTCAGATATGTGAAGTAATCAGTTTAAAGTTTATGGACTTGCAAATTTGGCCTTAAAAAGCATTTTGCTACCCAAAATTGGCTTAAAACAGCCTGTTTAGAGCTCCACGGGGCACAATTTTCAACCCAATATGATTATTTTGTTGTTTCTTCATAAAATTTAGTACAGCAAATGAAAAAAATAAGATTTGCAATAGTTATGACATATTTACAGGCCTGAAAAGGCCAGAAAGTGCCATTTTTTCTAATTTTTGCCTGTAGTGCGAATCAGTACCCCCAGGTGAAGGCTTCTTCATAAAGATGAAAGACATGTATCTATTTTTCAGATCCGGCATGCGGGAATAGTGTCAGGACCTGCAGGCAACCTGGTAGGGTTGGGCATGGGTGTGGTTTGGGTGTGGTTATGTATCAGATTAGCTAGGAATTGGGTTATTATCAGTTAGGGTTAAACAAGCACTCTTTTGTGATTTTCTCTTAATACAGTCTGGTCTGCAGTTTGTACAATATAAATAGCCGTCAGAAACTCATTCCTGGCATGAATCCGTGGCACAGTGGATAAGGCAATGGGTTTCACTACATCCGAACTTTGCATTTAGTGGGTTCGAATCCCACCGGTGGCGATCTGTCGGTAAGTCATTCAGTAAGTTAGAAAACATTCACAAACTCACAAAGAACCAGAAAGTCAGAAAAACTATGAAGAAGAGTGATGAAGAAGCAATGACCGTACCCCCAAGGGGGCTTTGACCAATTTTGGACTTCTGACCTTAAAAATTGCGCAGAATGCCTCACAATAGGTTAAATTTTTATAAACCAGACGTCCACGCTTGATAGGATCGATCATCGGAACGGCTCGATGACGAATCGATATGCGATCGATGGATTACTTAACGATCCGGATGGGAGATCAATGGAAGATTCAGCCATTAAAAAGTCTTGAGTATTGATCCTTCATTGATCCATTATCGATCTAGTATTTCAATTGAGTATATTGATTCGTCATCGATCGTTAATCGATTCGTCATCGATCGTTAATCGATTTGTTATTGATTGTAAATCGAGTATGAGTCGATAGGGTCGATAATATCGATAAAAGATTGATGATAGATCGATAACTAATCATAAGCTTAAAAAAAACTTAGTATCGATCCTCTATCGATCTCCTGATCCGGATCGTTAAGTAATCCATCGATCACATATCGAGCCGTCATCGAGCCGTTCCGATGATCGATCCTAATGCTGACTTTGTCAGCATTATATTGTTGTAAAGAGAAAGATAAAACGTAAGACTAGCCTAGTTTATAATCCTGATACAGAAGTTTAAGCTTTATATATAGACTGTTAGGCCAAGTTTCAAGAGGCAAAAATCTGAAATTTGGTGGCCAACACTTGGTCTAGACATTAATGTTCTGGCTAAAAGAATGTTTTGCTATTTCGGCCAGAACATGATGAACGGGAAATGTTTGGGGTATGTTTTTTCGGGCGCCATAACTGACGGCTTGTACTCAAACATATACCTTATCCTTTGGTATTGATCCATTGCTAGTCTTGATATTGTTGCTTTCAGGTACTTGTTTCTTTATATTATCTGAAGAGGATGGTGATAAATCATCAACCTCCTCTTTTTTGTTGCTGACGCTGACTGTTTTTGACTTATCTTTGTTTTCCTCTAGCAGAGAGTTGTTCAGCTCATTCACTTCATTGGTAGTCCCTCCAGCCTCAGACATGACACGTTCCAAAACTATTCCAAATTGATAACTTTCATTCCAAGTAAAACTTTACATTTCTTTTAGATTTGAAAGAAAGTCTTTAGGCAAGTTTCAAAGCAAAATTCCCAAAATGTTTTCAGTCGTAAAAAGTAATTTTTTTAAAAAACATTGTCTGGTAATAAAACACAGAATGAATCAAATACGACTTAGCTTACCTGGTTTCTATTAACAGACCCTTTAAGTTCGGGCTATTTTCCTAGATATTGAATAACATGTAGAAACCAGAACAATTTTCGGTGTCTGATAACATTATACGCCCTAGTCCGCCAATAACCCAATCTTCGGTGAAAATTTAATTGGGCGTTTTTTTAAATTCCAAAACAGCAAAAAAGCGCAGCCAGCGGAAATCATCACAGTCGGCTCACACTGTATAAAAGTAGGCCATCTTTTTGTATTTTCCGAATTTAATAATCAAGGTTTGCTTTGAACACTGACCTTTATATACCCTGGACAAAGCTTCTCAATCCCAGCCAAGCAAAATCTTTGATCGGAGTTTTTTGAAAATTGGTACCCTAATGTCGGCACTACTCGATAGCGGTGTAAATGCATTGAGAGCGCTAGGTCTACTTTTTCTCAAATTCTTTTGATGATGTAGCGGTGTTAGACATTTTTAGCATTGCAATGGCTTCTCCTTGGGTACCAACAGAAGTTTAAGCTTTATATATAGACTGTATACCAATTCTAAAAAAACTCCAATCAAAGATGGCAGGTATTGCCAGTTTGTGTAAACCGCAGGTTACAGGTCGCAGGTTACAGGTTACAGGTCACAGGTTACAGGTTACAGGTTACAGGTCAACAAAGTGCAGACCGGAAAAAAGATCATAACATATACATAACATAACATCAATACATAATGCATTTAATTACAAAAAAGTAATACATGTTATTTAGATATTATAAAAGGACAATTGAATAGAATAACAACCTAGTGACACTTACTTACAAAAATAATGACAAAATCATAAAATATGATGCCTAACAAGACAAAAGCACGAAAAATATTTATCATGCAAAATGTGATGTGGATGGTGTGAATGGATAAAAAATGGCACCAAACAGAAACTTGAAAGGTCCCTAAGAGAGTGGTTTTAGAA
>NW_027103974.1:1169844-1376009 GCF_902728285.1 Clytia hemisphaerica
CAACAATGCTTTCTCGAGAAAAGTGTATTTGGTGAACACAAAATTTAAAACAAAAAATTTAATTTTTTTTGCTCGCTTCGCTCGCACTAGCCCATTCGATATCTTCTTGATAAGTATCAAATTCATGGCTTTTTTAGAGTTTATGTTATTTGGTTGACTTTCAAAAATTTTCTATTTGGCCTCCTTTACTATTCGAATATATGAACGATATGTTCTGAGCGCTGATCTACTAAATAATCCCTCCCTCATACGTAATTTAGTACAAATTAAGGAACAATCAGGGGCGCCGATTTGAAAAATCATTGCTGCAATTTTGATAAGGCAAGAGGCTCAGCCAGGGGTCTGCTTGTGAAATATTTTACGTGTTGTCTCAATGACTTTCTTTAGAGGACTGTGATAAACAAAATTAACAAAAGCACTAAATAGGCCTCGATTAGTCTCGATGACCTAAAACAATATAATACAATAAAAATATCACACTCCCACGCACGAGGGGAGGTCGCGTTCGTCGATGAATTTGATTTTCACTTCTTGATTGTTCTTGTCATCACTTACTCGTGAGTGATGATACTCAAACGGAAATAGTTTATTGATAGGTCTTCGGAGAATTCCGTTACCGTATTTGTTTACAACGACGAGTTCGGCTCCGCGAACTTTACCATCTCTTCCTCGTAACAATTTACTCACTCTACCTTTCCTCCAATCATTACGTTTAACATTTTCTCATTGATTAAAACGATATCATTCTCGTTGATCATTTCGCTTGAGTTCTTTCGTGCAAGTTTCTTGTGTGTTTCTCTCAACTCGAGTAAGTATTCTGTTTTCCAACGTTTCCAAAAGTGTTCAATTGCTTGCTTCGTGTTTTCTGACAACTCAAAACTGTCACTGTTGTCGTTGTGTATTTGTGTTACGTCCGAGACGTTACCGTATAATAAATGATTCGGGGTGAGAGGTTCTTCTGTCAATTCGTCATATGAAGGTTAAAGGACGGTTGTTGATTGTTCGTTCAATTTCAATCAATAACGAAAGGAATTCATCGTACTTCAGCGTTTTGTTGTTCAAAGCTTTATTCAAACACGTTTTCACGGATTTCACAAGTCTCTCTGTAAACCCATTAAACCAAGGTGCTTTCTCGAGGCTAAACTTCCATCGAATTTGACAATTTGTAACAAAGTTTTGTACGTTTTCTGCAGTGAACGTTGAACCTTTGTCTGAAAAGATTTCTTCTGGGATTCCTCTGCGATTCATAAATCTCCTTAATACTTCAATGCACGACTCTCCACTGTAGTCTGTAGCAATGTCTAAATATACAGCCCGACTGGCTTGACATGTGATCAATGAAATCCATACCTTGAACTTTTCTTTCGTTTTGTCGAATACATTATACACCAAATATGGACCGCAATAATCGATTCCAATGTTCTGGAAAGCGGCACCAACTTGTAGTCTAGACTTTGGTAAATCGTAAGATTCTGGATAACGATAAGCTTTACCACCATGTTTCTTGCAAATCGTACATTTGTAGATAAAATGACGGACGCGTTGACGCAATCTTGGAATTTGAAATTGGGATCGTAGTTCGTTCAAAGTTTCACGTTGGCCATTATGCATTACCTTGTCGTGGGCTTGCTTGATCAACAAATCAACAAGTGGACTGTTCGTAGGTAACCATATTGGATGCTTTGCGTCAAAGGGAATTGGAGCATTGTTCAATCTTCCCTTCCATCTGTACACTTCCCCTCCAAGGAAAAGATTTTTCTTCATTTCGTCTGGAATACCTCTTTGGGCATCCAATAACCATTTCTTCTTGGCTGATAGCAAATCATCAGCATTCAAAATATTCTGTTTGTTTATTTGTTTCTTATTTATTTGTTTGTTGTTTTTATTTTTCCAACAACGTATGTTCTCCACAAATTTGAAGACATACCCAGTAACACGTAACAATTGTCAAAAGACCGAAATCTTTGAACGTCAATAATTTCACCAAGGTTGGACTGAGCTTCAGGTATAGTTATCCACTCAGTCCCCATCACTAATATTGAATGAAAGGGTATCCTTCTCCTCAGGTATATTTAGAAGATTAGGACCCTTGTTGACACCATCACTAAAAGGTTTGAGGTTTGTTCCCGTCTTCTCAGGTATAGTTAGAGGATCAGGGACCTCAGAAAATTTGTCACCGACTTTCAAACGAGGCCACTGAGATTCAGGCATAATTAGAAACTCAGGACCATAAAACCATAATTTACAACCAGCTAGACGTGCTGGCTTAGACCCCCGGGACGCAATGTCCGAAGGATTTTGCTTTGTAGCAACTAATTTCAGTTCAATCGAGAGAGATTCAAAATTTCGTCTAATCTCATCAGAAATATTCTTAATATATCTGTCTTGTTTTCTCGAAGTTTCAATGTTCTTGACCCAACAGTAAGCAACACTACTGTCAGTCCATACAGTAAATTTTTCAAATTCAAAGTTCATTTCTAAGTGTCTCTTAACAACATTCATGAGACGTGATACAATAAGTATAGCTACCAACTCCATTCTGGGTGTCGTCAACTTCTGGTCATCAGGTTTGGTTTTTGATTTCGTCTTGATTGGATTCACGTGTGACTTTGATGTGACGAGGCTTGTCTTGATATCACCATCCTTTGATACGATTCGTGTGTAGATACAGCAACCATGTGCGTCGTCAGAAGCATCTGAGAAGCCATGTAACTGAATTTCCTTGACATTTTGTTTAACACTCGAATAAGCTCTTTCGACTCTGATCTCTTGTGTATACTCAAATCTTTCACCAAATTTTGCCATTCACAAAGCAAATCACCGTCGATGGGCGTGTCCCAATCAATTTTACTTAGACACAATTTCTGAAAATACAATTTCAACGTTAACACGATAGGGTTTATCAGTCCTAACGGATCATAAATGGACGCCAATGCTCTCAACACATTGCGTTTCGTCGGTTTCAAACTCGCTAAGCTTTTGAGTTGGAAACAAAGTTCGTCAGATTCTTTGTCCCATGTAACACCAAGGACTTTCGTTTTACCCATCACAGTAGGGTTTTCGGTTTCTCCGTATTTCGATTGGAGTTTGGATTCAAGTTCCTTCGAGTTGGATTGGAATTTTCTCAGGTTAAACGATGCTTTCGATAAATGCTCTTTCGTTTTCTCGACAAACTCTTCAGCTTCAGCAACAGTTCGTTTGCTTGTTGTCAAATCATCCACATGTAGCGATTTGATAAGGTTGTTCTCGAACTCTGCGTCGTTTGCTGTTCTGATATGATGTTGTAGGGTGGCATTCAAAACGAAGGGCGATGCGTTTATCCCAAACAAAACTCTGCACATCCGGTACTCAACAATTTCGTTTGCTTCAAAGTTTTTAAAATCAATTTTGTCTGAATTTTTGAACCATAAAAATCTAGTAAGGTCTTTCTGTTCGTTGTTTAGTTTTATGTGTAGAAAAGCCTTTTCAATATCACCGACAATGGCGACTTTGTCTGTTCGAAAACGTAACAAAATTTCAAAGAGATCTGTATTCAATGGAGGACCCGCCTCTAAACATTCATTCAAAGAAAATAACTCACTGTTATTTGCCTTTGCACTCGCGTCATAAACAATGCGTACCTTTGTTGTTGATTTTTCTGGTTTGATAACAGCGTGGTGCGGAATGTAATGTGTTTTTCCAACCTCTTGATCTTTTGGCGCTTTTTCGATAACACCTTTTGTTAACTGTTCATTGAAAATCTTTTGATAATCTTTCAATAATTGTTGATTGTTTTCGAAGCTTTTTGATAAACATTGAAGTCTTTTTCTACACAGTTCATAATTATCTCCTAGCGACCAATTCTCCTCTTTGACTGGATATGTTGCTTCATACATTTTCTCTTTCTCGTTAAATTTTAATGAGTTCTCAAACTCCTTCACAAATTCACGTTTTTCGGTATCAAAGTTTTCACATTTTATTCCAAGACTCTCCAAGTCCCAGAACTTATCAACGGTTTCAGACAATCGATCATTTTCACTAATGACGGCTTTCAAAACATGTGAGAAAAAAATTCCGGACGAAATCTTTTCTTTTAAATCAGCAGGACCACTCAAAACGTATCCCAACGACGAACTCAAAGCAATGGGCTGGCCAGACTTGCCATTAACAGCACCTTCAGTGTGTATAAAATCCCAATAAAAGTTTGAGCCAATCAAAATATCAATATCGAATGGCTTTTTCATGATTTGGATCTGCCAGTTTTAAACCTTTCAAATGTTCAAAACGTTTTTGACATTCGACTGTGTTCTGTCTCGAAACGGGTTGACTGATTTCGGACACGTAGGCTTGCACAGGAACCTGTCCTTTCGAAGTTTTCACGTTAAATTCGACCAAGGGTAAGGTTTTGACGGTTTTGTTGTTTCCGAACGATTGGATACAAAGTTCCTTTTTTCCAATTTGCTTTAGATTCAGCTTTCGACTCAATGTGGGTGTAACATAACTCAACTGACTACCAGGGTCAAAGAAAATTCTACTTTCGGACGAACGATTTTTCTCGACATTTTCGATTTTGGCTTTGGCTGTTTGAAGCAAAACGGTACACGAACTGCTTGCTAAATTCGACTGAGTATCTTCTGGCGTATCTTCCTCTTTTGAAGGTTTTACAAATACTGCTATGATGATTTTTTCGACAATGATAAACAACTGCGCATCGATCTACAACTTTTACTATCATGTCCTATTTTCAAGCACTTGAAACATCGTTTCTGTTTGATGAGAAAATCCTTCGACTTTCTGGTTTCGATATCTTGGAACATTGATAGGCTTTGTGTGAAGCATTTCCACAGTAAACGCATGGAAAGGTACGGAACGGTTGTCTTCTTTTGCTGTCTGTAGGACGACCGGTACTCATTAGGTTTTCGTAATTTTCGACACCTTCATTCTCTGTAAGAAGGACCTTTTCTCGAGCTTCGACTTCTTGTTGTAAGGCTCGAGTAACTTATCGATTGCCCATACATCCTTTCCGAACTTTCTAGTCAACAACAATTTTATTTCTTGTGGCAATTTCGACATAATAACTGGTGCGAGCATAGGGCCGTAACGTTTCTCCTCCAGTCCGATTCCACGAAGATTTCTAATTTGAATTTCGATGTTGTTGTAAAGCATTCTCAGTTCTTTGATATCGATAAAGTTTGATGTTGTTTCTAAGTTTAACAATTTATTCATATGCGCACTAATAATTATCTGTTCGTCACCGAACCTTTCTTTTAACATTTTGAGCGCAATATCGTAATTTTCGTTAGATAATGTTATACCTTGGATGCAAGATTCCGCTTCTCCTTCAAGTAAACTGGTGAGGTATGTCATTTTTTCGACGTTGGTCATATCATCTCTCTGATGAACGGCACAATCAAATGTATCGAAAAATGTTTTCCATTTCAACGGATCTCCATCGTAGGGTTTCAAACTCAATTTGGGTAGACGAATATCAGCTTTCCGCTGTTTCTCTCGGGTACTTGTGACACTACTATCACTAACAGCAATTTTTGGGTTCTCTTTTGACAATTCACTTTTGACGGCTAAAATCAACGACTCAACTCGACGCTCAACTTTGGAACACTTCTCATATTGTATTCCCATTTGCTCTTCATCGTCTAATTCATCCACGATGTTATCCGTAATCTCAATGATAATTTGTAACTTTTTATTTAAAACTTTACAAGTGGTTTCAAGAGCGTTTTTGTTACTTTTAGCATCCTTGTTCCATTCTTCGCACTCCAAAACTAACTTGTTAACATATGATGTGAGAGCGTTGCGCTTCTTGCCAAGTTTCTCAACATCAACCATTTTTCAACTTTTATTATGTATTTTCTTGTTTCGACTTTTTAATTTTTATGTTTCTCTTCTTTCTTACAATTTTTTTTTCTCAACACTCACACACTTTAACTTTTTTCTTCTCTTTTTAATATGCGGCACGTGTGGACCATGAAATATTTTACGTGTTGTCTCAATGACTTTCTTTAGAGGACTGTGATAAACAAAATTAACAAAAGCACTAAATAGGCCTCGATTAGTCTCGATGACCTAAAACAATATAATACAATAAAAATATCACAGCTTGACACGTGAATGACCATTTTTCTGCCGTGAATACAGTTGACGCTCTCTAAATTGACGTTCTACTCTTTGATAAGCTCCCATTTTCGATCCATTGGCGTTTTGACAGGGGGCCACGCCTCCCCAAGTTGAGCTTTTTTGAACGACAAAATCTTGAAATTACCATAAACTGTAATTGATCGCCCCCCCCCCCCACCAAAGAAAAAAATAATTGACCAAAAAAGTCAAAGTTTTCTCAACAGAATGTGAAGGGGTTTGTAGTTTTTGTGACCTTTTTCTGGCTATCTTTAACCTTTTTAAGGCCTCCTAAGTTTAAGCTGTTTGATATTTCTTAGACCAAAATTTTCGCCTGTGGCGCCAAGATTACAAAGCAAACTCTCTGCGACATGAAATTTTATGCTTTCTACACTTTTTGTGACCTTATTCTCGCTAACTTTGAGCTTGCTTAGAGCAAAAATTTACTCTGAAAAAACTTTCTCTGAAAATTTCCCCTAAAAAAGGTCAAAATTTTTCCAATCTCGCCCCCTCCCCCGAAACGAAAACTCGTGGCTACGCCTCTGCTAGGCTTTACTCAATCCATCTCGATGAACAATGTCGCAAATTTTTCTTGCTCGCTTCGCTCGCATTTACTAAATGTTTCTAAAATGACCTAAATTTTAAGTATTTTTTTCAAATTTAGGTATACCAAATACGACCAAAAGGGGCGCCAGAATAAGCCTACAAGGGGGTACCTTAAGCCAAAATTCTACTTTTGCTTACCAGCCTGTACCTACCCAACACGCTACAGTTTGGTAATTGTTGTAGAGAATTTTGGATGATGAAAAACCCGACCTTTATCGTCCACACATACCAAACACCCATTTTTGCCTAAGTACCCGGGGGACGAGTACCTAAAAAATGGGGAAAAATTGATCGGTATCGGTATTTGAACGAAAAAATTATCTATATATCCGGTAATTGAGAGAAAAAGTATCGGTATATCGGTATTACGAAGTCCCGGACGACACCCCCCACCTAAGAGAGTGGTTTTAGAAGGATGAAACTAATTAATCATTCAATTGTTATTTTAATGACTTAATCTAATGACAATTTTTGACAAAAATATTGACAGAAAGTGAAAGATCGATAAAAGCACATGGTTAAATTTTGATGTTTGAAATGGTTTTATATGGACGAATTGCTTGAGAATTATGTTTTTGATAATTCTTTGTGTTTTCCAAACATTTTCCTCTGCGGTGACATTGATTAGAGTTGACCTGTAACCTGTAACCTGTAACCTGTGACCTGTAACCTGCGGTTTACACAAACCGAGATATTGCTTGGTCCAGGATTATATAAAGGTCAGTGCTTTGAATGGAGGGCTTGAAGCATAATACAATCAATCATGCGCGTAACAATTTACATTTGTAGTCGACTGTAGTGAAGTGGCGTGAGTTTGTTTTGAAGAATAGCCATTTTTCTGGGCTTTTTTCTGTCAGTCTGTCCCTTTCTTTCCTTTCTTGTATCGATCGATGAGATGGAATTCTCTTGCACCTGATAGCTAGAGGTAATTTTTTCATTCATTTAAATAGTCCACTTTTTGGTATTCAAACTTTTTGGTATCAACGTACAACGACACACATCTATTAAGAACTTTGTGCTACGATTTGTACGTAAAAACTTTATGTTTCTAGATTAATATAGTATAATAGTTAGAGAATTTTCTGGAAATAACACCTATCAGCCTTCTAATCTAGATTTGAACTCCAGTTTAGAAAAAAGCGAAAACTTGTGTAAAACATTTGGATTATCATCATCATTATCATCAGACAAAAAATGAAAACTCTCCCCATTATGTCCAGACGATGTCAATCGAACAATCGAACAAATTGAACGCAGAATCAATCGAATGATTGAAATTCGAATGCCAATCCAATATTACCGCGATTTTCTCGATTGATTCAATTGCATTCGATTAGTGCCTGGATTCAATTGATTCGACTGTGTTCGATTGATTCGATTGCGTTCGATTGACTAATGTATTCGATTGAATTTGATTGATTCGACTACGTTCGATTGGCTTATGCATTTGACTGGTTCGACTAATTGATTCTGTTGATTAACGTTGATTCTCGTTCAACATTTGAGAAGCGTTAAACGAGATGATATGAATCGTAGAAAAGACGGCTGTTTGGCCGGTTTGGGATTTCCATATCACCTTGAAAGGAATTGAGGTAAATTGAAATCTAACAGTTAGTCACACTAGCGTCCCGCCAAAATGCTTATCAAAGATTAATGCTGAGAAAGCGCTATATCGTTTACTTGACTCTCAAGCAAAAAAATGCGCCGCGAAACTTCTAAAGGGATTCATGAAAAAATAACCCGGCGCTTTTTAATGAAATTAACATTTTCAAAAACTTTGAGAAATTGCATAAAATTTGAGCCATAGATGAAAAAATTTGAGCCAAGCCAACCTTGAAAACTAATTTGAAGATCAACTTCTCAAGAAAAAGATCTACGGGGGAGGCGGAACCCACCTAGATCCGCGCACCGCCGGATAGGCTATCTCCCGGAAATTTTGCCGGACCTTAAACAATGACCCATTTACATGTGCGAAATTGTTTTTACTTTAGCGTATAAACAAGGCCTTAAAAATCGAAGCACTGTCTCGGGAATTGAATGACAAATTTTGGTTGGTTGATTTTGGCTGCTGCACGTTTTATTTTGTTTCCAACTTTCAAGTTTTAATTAATATTGTCTTGCGAACTTGATTCAGGTAACTCTCATCCTTGTTGTTGAAATGTATCCTGTAGATGACTGATGTTGTTTTTTCTGAAAGCTTAATTTCCTACTGTGACTAACTGTCTAATTTAATCGACCAACCGTCGAACGTATTTTATCAATCAAATTTTACCCAGAATTTTACGTTTGATTGATGATATTGGATTGCGTTCGGCAATTCGGATTTATTCGATTGGAATTTTCGTTCGATTCCGTTCGATTGACATCATCTGGTTATGTACCGTGAGATTGGGTAACTTGATAAATATCTTATTATGTTTGCATATATATATTCTAAGCCTCCAGATGGGCTACTCTGTAAAAACAAGAACATGAAATATATTATAACAAATCCCTACGAGTTTCTTTATAAAATAAAATAGGGTGAATCCAACCCTATGTGTCAAGTCCTAAATATATCCTAAAAATATATCCTAATAAAAATAGCCTAATAAAATATATACAACACAACAGACCAGCTGTTGCTAACGACAAGTCCGGTGTAGAAGTGATGTCCACAGACAACACATAAATATATCACAAGTCCGTGTAACCAATTTGAAAATCTATCATAGCGTCTGAAAATACTACATAGTCAAAATATTGCTTTCATGAAAAGGTACCATTAACAATACTTTCAAGTACCTTCATCTTTGAAATAACGTCACGCTTGGTCATGATATCGGCAATTTGTTCCTCAGAAGGAACCCATCGAATATCACTTATCTCGCTTTCATTCATCATTCGTTGAATTTCACCGATATCAATTCTCAATCGTTTCTCTTTAACTTGTTTAGTTGATCGTACGTTCTGTTCTGTAGGTTTGTTATCAGAAAACGCTACGATTGGAATCTTATTCTGAACGAAATCATTGTGTTCAAATTCAGTTGACAATGAACCAAGATAAATCGAATTATTCAATGCTTCTTTCAAAGCAAGAACTTCAGCCTCAAGCGTACTTGAAACTTTACGTTTGATCTTTGATGATCCCCAATCGAGAATACAACTTCCCTTCTCACCGATCAATAAAATCACAAAACCTGCTGTGCTAGACATCTTGTCTGGCAGGTTGCAAAAACCAGCATCAGCAAAGACAAATAACTTCATGTCTTCACCAATGGGTCTGAACATTACACGTGACGATTTCTCTTTTGCTTTCTTGATAACTTTTAAACATCGTTTCAAGGTTTTAATTGATGCCTGGTTTTTAGACACACTCATCTCAAGTGTATCAAAACTCAGATCGGGACGCGTTTGCGAGCTGATCCACAACAATTGACCACCGACTTCTCGTAATAATCTCATCTCATCGGAAGAAAGCTCTCTATCGTCTTCGGACGAATCAATTTCAAACGATTGGAGCTCCTTAACGTATTCATCTTGTAATAAAATGATAACATCACTTTCTCGACGAATATTCAATCCAACATACTTGAACACATCGGTCTTGCGTAAACCGACTTTGAACTTCGTAATAACTTTCTCAGTGACGTTTTCATGAAATAACTTAGTACCTGCAAACATGAAATCGTCGACATGCAACACAATAGCACCAAGCAGTTCACCTTTATCGTAATAGCGAAAAACTGCTTTGTCTAAGTTGGATTGAACACAACCAAGCTGAAGAAGGGTATCTTTAACGGATAGATCAGGATAGATACCAGTTTCGTGCTGCATCAACTAGGCCGTACGCCGCCTTTCTCAATCTCCACACCTTCCCATCTGTTGCTGCTTCTTCTGGAGGTTTGACGTAGACATTACGCTCGATCTTACGTCCTTGGAGAAAAGCCGCCTTGACATCAATGTGTTCTAGCCCCCACTGTTTGTTTACAGCAATCGCGAGAACGGTTCGCAAAGCTGCTTTACTTGCTGTGGGCGCGTCAACCTGAACTTCATTGGTTTCTTCAAATCATCTGACGACTAACCTTGCTTTCGGCTTAAACTGTCCTGGAGCAAACTCTTTCTCTGTTACAACCCATCTCGTAGAGATAAGTTTCTGACCTGTATCATCAACGGTATCAACAGCTTCAGTTGCTTTCCAATTCTCTAACTCAGCTTCTCTTGCAGCAATCACCTCTGGTTCACTGTGACGACTGACAGGGATGAACACAACGTTTGCTTCTTGCGTTTCTGTTTCCCAAGCTCCTTCTTCTGGGATGTATCTGGCAGGAGCTCGTTTGTTGCGTACGGATTGTCTTAATTCCTCTGGCTCATTCTCAATTCGTTGGGTTGAATTGTTTTCCACTTGTGTTTCGTCATCAGAATTGACACTGTTTTCAGCTAGCGGAGTGAATGCAGCAATTGATAACTCGTCATCAGATGAATTTGCTTGATTCTCTTCTAACGAAATATCATCTTTCATAATTCCTTTTGTGTGCGTCGAGTTTACACAGGGATGACTCGAGATGAAGAGCAACTTAACACTCTGGAACCATGTACAACAAATACCTTTGTAGAGAGGTGACCTATCACTTTGGCCGGTCCTCTCCATTTGTTGTCAGCAGCTCTCTTGTAGTACACCTTTTCACCGTTTACAAAGATAGTCTCACACGAACGTACAGGATGTCTCAATGTTCGTTTGATCTTTTCCGACGATTCTGCTTTGACAAACGCACGTCTGGCAGAATACATTCTCTCCAGGTGAGTCTTTGTACGATCACCTTCAGCTTCTTCAAGTGCAGGCAACCCATTCACCAAAACGGATGGCAAATTAGGAAGTGCACCGGTAACAAGTTAGATAGGTGCAAAACCATTGTAGTTTTGCAAAGAGTTCTTAGCACTAACTGCATGCGCCAGAGCCTCTCGAACACTCAGAGACTTGTCTTCCAACATCATCTTTTCGACCATCAAATCTACAACAGCGTGGTTTCTTTCACACTCTCCATTGCTCCATGGAGATTCAGCACCTGTTGCACAAACCTCGATATTATATTGTTCCATAGCATCGAGGAATTCTGGATTGTCAAATTCCCCACCGTTATCGACAATCACCTTGTTGGAAGCTCCGAAACCTGATTCGATCCAGGTTAAAATGTAAGCATTCACGACAGAACTTGGAAGCTTTCTTGACCAAACTGCTGATTTCGAGAACCTGGTAAATAAATCACTGAAGTGAATGAAATAAAGTTCACCGTTCTTCACAATCTTTAGATCCATTGCCACTACGTCATTGAATTTCTTGGCAATTGGTAATGCGACTTCTGGTCTGGCAGGTGTTTTCTTGTATTGTTTACAAATGTCACAGTCCGCAACAACTTCCTTGTTGATTTTCCTTATATCGTTGGTCAAAAGACCTGCGTTTCGTAACAAATCTTCGGTTGCTTTAGCAGAATTATGTCGGAATTGTCTATGTAATTTGATCAGCACTTTACGTTGTTCGTTCATCCCCATTTCAGTTATACAAACATTCACTTCTTCATCTTTCCATAATGGGATTTTAAAATGTCCTGTTGATGTTGTCTGTAACACATGACATACACCGTTTGCGGTCAAAGTTTCATTGTTAAAGTCAAGTATGAAACCTCGAGTTTTCATTTCTGGTTTTGAGATAAGGAGTGGGATATCTCTATCAACAACATCAGCAATCATAGTAGATCTTTCCCCTAATACGTAGCACGGGAATTCGATTTTCTCAGTTGATCTCACAGGTGGCTCACCGCCAAAACGAAAGACAGTACCACCTTTGAAATGTCTTATTTCACTTTTGTCCTCATCAGACATAGCATCAATGAAAATGTCTTTCCATTGTTTTCCCATTACATTAGCAGAACAACAACTATCTAGCAGTGCTTCTTCACTCCTTCTCATATGAAATACTTCTTCGTGCTTTATCGGAATGTCACAAATGTTCGCTTCTTTAACTTCCGGGTTTTCGTTTCCAGCAACGTTGACTTGCTGCTGATTTTCGTAAGATTCAGGACAACCTGTACCGTTACGGCCTGAAAAATGGAAAATTGAGCCGCAAATGTTACATGTCATTGGGTACCCGTCATCATCGAGTGGATTAGTTTCTCTCCTCCTTGCTCCACCTCGTGCTCTCGCATTGCTATTGAATCTAGCTCGTTGTTGGGCATTTGATCGTTGACGGGGAGGGAAATTGCTGTTCCCACCTCGTTGATGGTTTCCTCGACCTCTCGCGTAAGATCTACCTCGACCACCACCTCCTCTTCCTCGTCCTCGTGGACTACCGCTATACATAATACATAGCTTCTTCATCATTGACGTGCGAAGTATCAAAGGCTTCTTCTTTTACTATTGAAGTACCTTTAACACTCAGTCCGGTCTTAGTGCTACCCAAATACTTTCTCATTGATCGCTTCGCTTGATCAAAGATATTTGCTTGCTTTTCATCGATACCACTCAAAACGAGTTGACTAAGTTCATCAGATAGGGAAGCATTTTCCATTAGTTGTAGTGCTAAAGTCTCATCATCTAAGTCTCTACCGAGTTTTCTCAAGTCAGCAACATTCTCCTCGTATTTATCAATATACGTATCAACCTCTTCTTCCTGGTTTCGTTTGGTGTTGATGAATGAATGCCACGCTTTCTTTTTCAGTGCTAATTGGTCCTCTTTAAATCGTTCGTCAAATACCGTCAAAATCTGTTTAACTCCTTGGTCTCCAAATACATCAATTTTTCCCAATTGGGCTGCAGTTATCAATTTAGCACCCAATCCATCTCTCTTAATATCTTTCAGCTTTGCAAATAACAAATAGCTCCTGTCAGCTTTTGCAATTTTTGCTCTATCACATGCACTATCCCAAAGTCCAACACAAAATCTCCAGTCATTGTAGTTTTGATGACTAGAGTCCCATACTGGAGGCATCAACTTTTCTTCTCTGTACAACTTCTTCTCAGCCATCACTCTGCTACCATTGATAAATATCTTATTATGTTTGCATATATATATTCTAAGCCTCCAGATGGGCTACTCTGTAAAAACAAGAACATGAAATATATTATAACATAACTTGCATCAGTGGAGGCTAAGGGTGCATACCATTTAGCCAAAAACCCAAAAAAGTGAAACAGAGGGTTTAGCGAACGCATTGATTCATTTAAAAGTTTACCTAAACAGACGATCAAAGCCAACCGTCTTTTTTCTGTGTTTTCTTCGTTCCCTAAACCAAGGGTTTAGCAAACAAACTGCACCATTTGATTTTTTGTTTTGCTAAACCATTATTCTAACCAAGCACTACATTTTGTTTACGCTGGTTCACTAAGCGCACGCATGCATAAGACCTAAGCTTTAATGTTTTCTTCCGCTTGGCTACCATTTTGAAATTCGTTGCTGTGACTTCAGGCAAGATCCTAGAAATCGAATTAGCAATGTAACAGCTTCTTTGTTTAGGTAAACAAACCCAAACCATTTGCAGCTTAGTGAAACAGTTTCAGTTTTTTGGTTTTGAACATCAAAAGGTATGCAACCTAACATGCATAGCCCTCAAATGAATGACCTGGCTGGTCATTGAAATAAACTATATTCAGCTCCGCTCGCAGCTCTACCCTACCATTTTTGTTTTGATTTAACTTTGTATTTTAATGACCAGACGGGTCATTGATTTGAGGGCTATGCATGTTAGCCTCCACTGATGCAAGTTACCCAATCTCACGGTATTGCATTGGATTCCTAAAATGCATAAGAATCCTATTGGTTGCCGCTTCATCATTGCTTCCAAATCATGTAGTACCAAACCACTGTCCCGTTCTTCCATGGTCTAGACCTTTTTTCAAAGAGGACGTCCTGTTGAATGATTATGTAGTCCAGCCATAAAAACAATGATAGAGCCATGCATAATTACTGTATCATCCATATTGTAATAATTATGCATGGTTTTATCATTGTTTTTCTGCTGGACTACATAATTATTCAACAGGGTGGCCTCTTTGAAAAAAGGTCTCTTCAAAGTCCTATACTTAAACATGTTGAGCAATTCCATCATAATTCTCGTTTCTTTTCTAGTTTCAATAAGTTCTGGGTTGTACAAAATTCTTTTGCCTGTTATTGGACATCTTCTTAACAGAACCAATGCCAAGAAAAAAGCAAAACAAATTTCAACCTTTGATTTTGCAACACGGTACACAACCCTTCCACACGATCTTTTCATTAAAATTTTACCAAATTTATTAACTTTGTGGTTTGATTTTTAGGTTTAGAAATAAACTTGGTTTTTCAAATACTTCAGCATACCGTAAACGCCACGGCCATAACTTGCAACACGGACTTAACTTGCAACAGCTTTGTTTATTTACATTTTCTCCACGTTGATTGTTTCATTTTCTTACATTTTTTCAGGGAATGTTCGAAATGATAAACTACACGTTTATCAAGCAAAACAAACCCGATCGCATAATTTGTTGCAAAGATGAAGATGTAAAAGTTAAAACAATTAGGTCACTTCAATAAACTCCCATGCTTGGGCAATTGACGTCCTTTTACGATGCGATTTTTAGAAAGTTTGAAAGAAAAAAGATGAGGCCTTGCTGGTTCAAAATCCGCAGCTGGTACAGTTTTTCGTTCTTCCGTATTCTTTGATTGAAGTTGCTGGATTACATTTCACAACGAAGAGACGTTTCTATGCATAAATTGGATAATTACCAATGCTTACAAAAATGTTAAATCAATCAACCATTGTAACTGAAGGATCTCAGCTGAAGTTCTGCTTCCTAATGTCCCATACAAAAACTAATCATGTTAATAACAAGACTGGTGTTATAAAAGTGCCTCAAAAGAAATCAATAAAATCATTTGTTGTTAAACTGTAATCATTAATTTTACGATCAGGGGGTCAAAGATTCTTCAAGTGCGTTTCTTTTATAAGAAAAATTTAATTGAAATAAGTTCTACAATTCGTTGGAGTTACGGAAAAAGAATGACCAAAAGGTAGGACGGATAAAAAAAGCAACCGTTTGCATCAGGAATGAGGAGTAAATCAGAGCCAACTTTGTAAAAGTATAAGAAATGTACGAAGGATATGACCTTTGGAAAAGCAAAAACAATGTACTCGCTAATTTTGAATTTTTCTTTAAAGAACTTTTTTAATCAAAATTGATTATTTTCCCTCAAACATTGGCGAAACATGTTCCGAAATTAGTTAAGAGACAGGGGTGTAAAAGAAATTACATATAACACTGTATGGACGTTTCGGACAATCGATATAGATTGTGAGATAAGGGTGTGAGCAAAGTCAACGTTAAATGAGCATTATGGACATGAGATGAAAGTTCTGAGACAGGAACGTTGAGCAGAAGAAACGTTATCTCGTCAAGGAGGGCCAGAGCAAGCGTACTCTTAGGTTCCAAATAAACGGCCCCACGGTAGACGGGAAATAAAATAACTCCGTTTTCTTCTCAAATTTTTAGAAATCTCCTATAACTATACGGTTAATTTGGTTATGCTGAAACACCTTTCTCACAACTCTGGTGAATTTTTTTTCCACAACGGGTGGCTGAAAATTTCTATCAAAATCTTTATGGTGATATAAATTCTATTGTTCCAAGCTTCAAATACGCAATGAAGATGGTTTTGGAGTGCAATATTTTACATCAGATCTCAAATTGGGATGAAATTAATATATACAGTCAATTATTTCCGAGTAGGGCTGAATTAGTAGAATATTTCTTTCAACAGGGACGAATAGATCTTGGTCAAATTTCTATTGGGGCTGATGCGAGGGGTGCTCCGAAGTCAAATTTGTTTGTATTCATTCAACGATTCAATGCAAAAAAATTAGATTCTGTAAATATATGATACGTAAGATGGAAAAAACTCTCTCTCCTCTCTCACACCGCGGGAGTAAAGTTCAATAGAAATACAAGGAATGAATTCGGCATATAATGACAAGGATCAGAGAATCAAGCGGTAGGAGACGAAAAACGAATAATGTATTAAATCATTATTTAAACGTATAAACTTTCCCGAGTCTATAATCTTCCTCAAATGTCTGTCTTCATTTTGTGTTAATCATCGCCAAAAAAATGCGTCAAACTTAAAATTTGAAAAAACAAGGCGGTCTTTTTACGGAAAAACTCAAATAATAATAACCATCAATATTCACAAAAGATTCTTACCGAGAAAGTTTTTAAGTTTTAAGTGTTCTATTCATTGTGAAAATAAAGAGTATGATCGAATCTCTCCAGTCAAAAACATCTAGTACATACTTTTTATTTCGATAAAACTTTCTGTTCAAGGGACGACTTCTTGTCTTACCAGACTGTGCCTTACAACCTTGGCGAATCCAGCAACATTTTTCACTCAAAGAAATTTCCGTGGACCATCTATACGTTATTTCCTAATTTTCAGTCCTGTAAGAAGATGGTAAAATCACAATAAGATACGGATGATGGTACTTGATTTGTTAATGTAACCTGCTGTCGTGAGACCAACTTTTTCTTCAATGTTTCATTTCGTTTTCATCTCATCATTACTTAATAATCTGATTAATTTTTGCAATATTTGATTTTGCGGGGCAAAAAAAGGTTTTTACGAGTATTGAATTTCGCAACTAAGTCATCTCCTTCGCAATTTAGCAAGATTTTATTTTCGTGAATGGCAAACATTTGCAAAAGGGGAAATTACAAATTCGCAAAAATTGATCCAATTAAAGTAGACTTTTTTGTTTAATTGAGGTGGGGGTGTATAGGAAACATTCAACTCGTCGAACGTTTGAAATTCCAGATCTTCGTTACCTTTCTCTAAGGGGCTTCTTTGCTTAGTAATGTCCCCATCTTTTTATCGCTGTTTTTGTAAATGTTCCTTATCGTCATCAAAAAGCCAAACCAATTATGAATTTGCATGTGTGAGAAATTATTGTTATTCACAAATCGATCCGTCTTTTGTTTACAACACCGCACTCCATCGTTCCGCCATTTTTTAATTATGCTATTAAAAATTTGTTAAGAACAAATTTTTTTTATTTGACAGAGTTAGCGCGTGTTCAGTTTGTTGTTGTTATGAAATTAGCACCGTTGCAAGTTGTGGACTTTGAAGAAAATTTTTTGGTCATCTTTGGATTAACGACATTTTCGATTGAAGTTTCTGTTTGGATCAATGTATGGTAATCTAAAAAGGAATAAGGTAGAAGCTTATTTTGTGAAAGTTTCATTGCTATAACTTTAGGTTAAGAGATAATAGTCGTTTAGTCAAAAAACACTGTTTTTCGTTGCAAGTTATGGCCGTTTACGGTACTGGACTACAAAAGGGAAGGATGATAGGTTCTTCACTAGTACTTCACTGTCTAAGTGTGTGTTTTTTGTTGCATTGTTTTAATAGATGTTTTTGGGGAATGCGACAGTCTTTTGAATAACTAATTACTCCACATACATTACTTTCCCTCAGCCAATAAAAACATGATAAATTATCTTGTATCTTGGTAGCTGCTGTGGAGTAATTAGTTATTCAAAGGACCGTCGCATTCGCCAAAACATCTATTGATTTTCAGTTCATTTACTCCCAAGACGATTACTTCATACTTTTAACAACTTTAAAATCAACAATCATTGTTCGTTACAATTCATTGCACATCATGTCTTAGACGATTCCAATTTCAAAAAACTTGAGCTCCACCGCAGATGATTGAAAAATTCAATTCTTTGTGCACTTCAACTTCACAAACTTTGCCAATCCTGCTGGTGATAAGATTTATATGAGAGTAATATTGTCACGAAAAGCGTGAATAACATATCGAAAAATGGAGATTCTTCTTGAAATTTTGCAGAAAAGAGGAAAATATACTACTCTATTCATATACTGAATTTGAAAGATCCTCTATGAGGCGTTTTTTTTGCAAACTTGAAAAACTGATTTTTTCCAGCTTTTGCAGGACTTTAGCTTAAGTGCTTGCATGCAGCATTGGGTACAAAGTCCAATTGATATGCGTTTTCCTGTAATATTTATATAACGAGTTAGGGCTATACCGTTTATTTTTAACTTGACTCGTAAGCCAAAGAATGTGCCGCAAAATTTCTAAAGGGATTTATCAGTTAGTCACACTAAGTGTCCTGCCAAAATATTTATCAAAGATTAATGCTGTGACAGCGCGTTATGCTTTACTTGAGTCACAAGCCAAAGAATGCACCGTAAACCTCAAAAGAGATTTCTGAAAAAATACACTGGCACTTTTAATGAAATTAACATTTTCAAAAACTAGGAGAAATAACCTAAATTTTAAGCCATATATGAAAAAAATTGACCCATGTCAACCTCAAAAACTAATTTGAAGAACAACTTCCAAAGAAAAATATCTACAGGGAGAAGACACCCATCAGATCTACACACCGCCGGATAGGCTATTTCTTGGAAATTTTGCCAAAGAACCTCAAACACTGACCCATTTACATGATATAAACATGCAAAATTATTTTTACGGTAGTGTGTAATTGAGGCCTAACAACTAATCTCAGAAACTATGTGCATAAATCTAAATGGCTTATTTTGGTTGGTTGATTAGCTGGCTGCTGCACATTTTATTTTGTTTCAAGCTTTTAACTTTAATGTAATTATCTTGGGAACTTGATTTAGGTAACTCTCATCCTTGTTGTTGCAAATGCATCCTGCAGATGACTTATGTTGATTTTAATGAAAGCTTAATTTCCTACTGTGACTAACTGAAGAAAGTCCCACATAGAAAATATTCATTACCTATGAGAATAAGACTAAGAGCAGTAAAAATACATAAAATGGTTTTTTCCTGCTGAACTCCTTATTGAAAACTTCTATTTCTGAAAATTTCAGATATGTGAGTTCATTAGTTTATAAGTTATGAACAAAGTTGACCTTAAAAACATCTTTCTTTCTACCCAAAATTGGCTTCAGGGCTCAAAAAGGTACAATTTTCAACAAAATGAGATTAATTTTTTCCCTTGTACGAACCAGAACCCACATGAGTCTCGTCCCAATTTTGTACTTTTGACCTTAAAAATTGCGCAGAATGCCTCGCAATAGGTTAGATTTTCACAAAAAACTAAAAGCACAACATCTTGAATGACCCAAAATTACTGTTGACCTCCTATGCTAAGAGCACTCAAGAAATTCACAAAGAAACTGATTTGTTTTAAAAAGCTATACTTTAGAGACTCTCATGAACATTATAAAAATCTATCCTCATCAAATTGTTGCAAGTTTGTGAAAAAAATTTATGCTTCAGAGACACTAGATGCAAAAGTAGGCGAGGATACAAAACAAAACAAATTTTGGTTTACTAAATTTGGATCATTTTCCACTAAGTTTCTGTCACTATATTGCACAGCAATAGATTCTTTGGCTAATGTTGGTTGTTATGTTTTCATATAGTGATGATGATAAGTGAGATAGGTTTATGGATATGATTGTCAAAATGTTGGTTCTTTTCATATAGAAGAACATATAATTATAGTTTTGAGCCTTTGTAAAACCTCTTATTTAATTGAGGCTTTGTTAAATGTCAGTTCTAGAATGTCAAATAATGCAACAGAAGAGAGAAAATTGTTCATACAAATATCTAAAAGATTAACAAAAGATGATGTTGATGCCATCAAGTTTCTGTATGCAGGAGCCATTGGAGAAGGTGTACTGGAAGAAGCAAAAACTAGTTTGCAGTTAATCGCAATCTTGAAACAAAATGGTAAAATAGAAAACATAAAACAATTTTGTGAAGAAGTTCTAGATGATATAGATAGGAAAGATATTTCAAATGACATTCTTGGAAGACCGACTCCTAATAATGAAGCAGGTCAAAATAAACAAACAAAGAAAGTTGAGAAATTACCCAATGAATTGTTAGAATATGTTGCAGATCAAATTGCTGGTGACTGGAAACGATTTGGTAGGAAATTAGCACTTGGTGAGAATGTTTTGGAACAGATTGAGATTGACAATAGGACAACTTACGAAAGATCTTATCAAATTCTGTTGAGATGGAAAAAAGACTTTAAAAATCATGATTGGAAATCATTGGAGAAAGTCTTATCTGATCTCCCGAGATATGACATTGTCAGAGGAGTAAAATCCAAATTCGGGCATATTGTATTTCCAAATAGCAACCCTGGTCCAACTATGCATCAAGAGTCAGCTGGTGATGATTCTATCAATAAAGATGAGTTTGCTTTGATTGGTCCCGGCAATACCAATAGTTCTAGCAACAATATTGAGCAAGGAGTAGCAGAAATCAAACTTGCTAAGGCTGAACCTAAGGAAAATTGAATGGAATTTTTTCTTTTTAGAATTTTTCTATTTATTATTTTTGTGGCCTTACTTAGCCCTGCTATCCTTGGTTTATCAGTAACAGTAAATGAATCAAGATGATTTTATTTTGTTTTGGAATTCTGAAGGTGTATCAATAATTAAGCTATCTTCCATATGAAATTATAAATCATCTCAAAAATATCTTTTGATTATGGTAAATGTGTTCAAATTGTTGATGTCATACATTTTTGTACTTTTAATGCTGTAAGGAATATATTTTTCCTCTCACAACATCACAATTTGTATTACAATGTAAATGATAGGTTTTACTTTGTAAGTTAATTTTTTGTATCTAGAATTTAGGCTTTGTATAATTACAATATTTTCCAGTTCAGTTTCTCTCATTTAAAACATTTTTGATAAAATTGAATTTGAAATGTTTCATGACTTTTGTTTTCTTATAAATCAAAATATTATGAGTCATGCAATAGTAATGATTTTTACACCTGCTTTTTCACTTAAATGTGTGAACATAATATTTTGTACATTTTATGAAAATGTTTGATTATATTTGGTTTCAAAGATCTTTTTTTATAAAGATGTACTGTTTTTTTGAAATCTTGAACATTCAAAACATTTGGTAAATCACCAAGGCAAAAACTCTTCACATTTATTTTTTTTTCAGTTGCAAGATTACAATATGAAAGTATTAATATAAAAGAAATATAAATCAATATGGCGTCGGTGGGAAATGGAAGTGGGATGTTCAATAAAACACGTCCAAAGATCCCTGAAATTGGCGTGGATTTGAACAAGCCAGAACAAACATTCAAATTTGTTATGGCACTATGTGCAATCATATTTATCTTGGCTGTAGCATTCTTCACTTATGTCCGGACAAAATTTCGCCAAATCTATGCACCAAGATTATTGCTTATTGAGAATAAGATGTTTGGTATTGGAAATCTACCAAAGAAATCATGGTTTTCTTGGGTGACTTTGTCATTCAAAACCAAAGATGAAGATATTTATGTCTTTGCTGGATTTGATGCTTTAGTATTTATTCGATTCTTACGTCTCATGCTTAAATTTGCGCTATGCACTATGCCATATGGTTTAATTGTATTGCTACCGTTGAATGTTGTTGGAGGTAATAAACTAGATGATGGGCTCAATAAATTGAGCATGTCAAATATTGTGCATGAATCAAAACATTTATGGGCTCACTGGGTCGCAGTCTGGTTTTATTCATTACTTGTGTGTTATTTTTGTTGGAGCGAATGGAAAGTGTATATTCAATATCGTCAACGGTATCTGAAGAAGGGTCTTCATCACCAGTTTGCTCTTCTTGTACAGGAAATTCCTGATGAGGTTTGTATGATTCTCTATGACTCTATTCTAGAAATAAATATTTTTATTAAAATTTGAGGCCGGGCAGGGAATTATTTAAAGCTTCAGGGCTCTTCTAGAAACACCTTAAAATCAAATTGCTTGGATCTTTATGTAAAGGTTTTATTTTTACATAAGTGTTTCCGTTTCATATCAGACACATATTTCATATCAGGACAGTGTTTTGCTATTGTTATGTTATGCTGATATAAGCAAGAAATGTTTTTCTTTTCTTCTTTCGGACCATTCTTTCTCCACATTCGTGTCGATCCAATGTGAAAAAGCTTGTGAATTAAAATTGATGAGTTAGCAAACGATATCACTCTTATTTCAAAACAAAACCTTTGATTCAAGATTTTAAAATTCAAGATATTTTGTGTTTAGCTGAACGAAGATCATTCACTTTATGAGTTTATGGACAAATTGTTCCCGAATAAGGTAATAACAATTCTCACTTTATTTATTGTCCTGTTAAAAGTGAAACAGTAATGAGACAAGACCTCTAGCCTTTATTCCTTTTCTGAGAGAGAGAGAGTGGTCCATCCTATCAGAGGAACTGGCCTAAAAAAAATATGTTAAATATAAATTTTAAGAAATCACTACGCTAGGGACAAATAAGAAAAAAACAAAAAAACACTATTATCAAAGATGTAAAAGCTATAAGAAAATCTAGCATTTCAACATTAAACATTTATCAACTTTTTCCATACACCACGATCAAAAACCAGATTATACCAAGATGCTCTATTAATATCGAACCATTTAAGAGATTTATACACCCCTCTTCCATATGTAAACTCAGGGGAGCCTTTCAAACGACGGTTGTGCACCCAACAAGACAACAATTTCCGAGGTGTTCTATCGAAAGACATACGTGCCACATGGCCCAACCAGGACAATTGACGATTGAAAACATAATACTCAATTGGCTCAATATTTAGCTTCTCAAACAGTGAATCGGTTGTTATTCTGTACAAAAATACATGTGAGCGATTGATGCGACACATCGAACGTAAACAAGAATGGTGAAAGTTGCGTAGTAGACGTAACAGGTATTCAGTTAAGCACCATGTTTCTGCCCCATAGATTAGAATAGGAAGAATCAGTGACTTGTAAACAGTGCTTTTAGCTTCTTCGGTAATAGAGCGAGAAGAAAAGATTGACTTTTTTAGAGCGCCAAAAGCGTTGCCAGCCTTTTTGATGCGATTGGTGACATCGGTTATATCTTTACAGTCCCTGGATATGTAACAGCCAAGGTAGCAAAACTTGTCACAAATGGGGAAGTACGTATACGTGGACAACTTAATTGGAGAAAGATCAGTGTTGTCATAACTTGTGGGATCATTATATGATTTAGGGGGTTTCGAGACGAACAGGACTTCAGATTTTGAAGCTTTATCTGGGCAACGGATATCACCAACATGGATTTCCATTCCAAATTTGAAGAAGTGGGTGATGAGTAGCGGGGAGTATGTTTCAACATCGGATCTACTATCAAAGAGCACGGCAGTATCGTCTGCGTATTCAGAGTCGTCAACAGGGAACTCAGATCCCTTGGTATTATACCTCCTTCCTGTTAACACAGAATCATCTTTGGTGCGGTAAACACACAATGGCCGGTTATGTATTTTCCTCCAGGTTTGCATTATTGCGGCAATGTAAATAACAAACAAGGCAGGCCCAAGAATGTCGCCTTGCTTTACACCAATGGTACACGGCATAGTGTTATCAACAGTTTCAACGACAAAGTTTACTACAAAGTTTTTGTGTAAAAGTTTCAAGATTGAGATCAATTTCTCTGGTAGTCCAAATTTTGACAATACTTCCCATAATAACGACCTTGGTACTCGGTCGAACGCTTTAACGAGGTCGAGAAAAAGTACCCAAGTTTCAAGGTTATGTTCTCTACGTTTTTTAAGGGCAAGTTTGACAGAGAAAGCGGCATCCATGCATCCTCTACCTTGTCGAAAACCACATTGTGATTCGTGGTCAAGACTTTCTATAAATGGTTGTAATCTGCTGTGTATCAATATTGCTAAGACTTTATACGCGGTTTCAAGGAGCATTATACCCCTATAATTTCCTGGTTTTGAGAGGTCTCCTTTTTTGGGTAGGATCACAAGTTTACCCAGGTCCCATTGAGAGGGATAAATGTTCTTTTCCCATATATCGACGATAATCATAACGAGATATTCGAAACAGAGTTCATCTTCAACAAGTGATTTAAACATGGCTGCGGTTAGACCAGAGGCTCCTGGTGCTTTATTTTTTAGACGTAAGACTGAGTTTTTAATTTCATCAACAGTTGGGGTATGACTGAGAGAGTTATTCACCATATGTGGTGTTATGTGGGATAAGACAGAGTTATCGAATACCTCTTTTCGGTTGTACAGATTCGAGAAATGCTTTCGAAAGACTTCAGCATTTTCCTCTTGAGAAACACATCTACTCCCATCATCTTTTTGCATCATAACTTGCTTTGGAGGAGGAGGTTTACACAGTCCTTTTTTCAAAAGTTTAATACTCTCCCAATATGAATATTGATATTTTGCTAATATTTTAGATAGTAAGATTTTGAACAACATCCTTATATAAATAACAGGTTAAACTAATTTTCAATCTGTCTTTTAGATTTCAAGTGTGCATGTCGTAAGGGATTTGGATAATTGGAGAAGCTTAGTGAAAAAGCACGATAAATTTCTTTTGAACTGGGAGAATGCTAAGGTATGTTCTCACACATTATATTATGCCATAAAATATACTATACTTTTAGATAGGGAAATCTGTACTGTCATAAAGACCACGCTATGAGATATAGAAATTTTGCTAAATTCACAAACCATACAAAATCTATGTTAGATTTTTCATTGTACAAACATTCAGATTTATATTGCAATTTGTTTTCATTATAGTTTTACGAAGAGAGTGGAAAAGCAAGAAGACGGATTCGTAAAAGTTGCTGTGGCGATAAAGTTGATGCAATCACTTATTATGAGAAAGAACTCGAGGTATTTTGATAACAACTCAATATTTTTACTACTCAACTTTCTTCTGATTACAGCTCACAGAGCATACCCTTTTTGATAAAAATCCATACAAATTTTCTTTCATATTCATGTCTGCCTTGGTTCACAAGACTCTGTTTTTCCCTGAAACTTTGCTTTGCCAAGGATGAGCTTATTGGATATTTTATACAGTTTCTTACTGTTTCCCTGTTCAATTTAACTTCATTAAACACTGTAAAATATTTGTTTGAATTTTTATTTAATAAAGCTTATTCAAGAAGATCTGTTCACTGAAAAATCAAAAGACGGAAAGGAGGTTCTGAATTGCGCTTTTATTGTCTTCAAATCCATCAAAACTAAAGAACTTGCACTGAAAAGTGTTTGGCGCAAAGAGTCAATGACTTTTTCAAAATACCCTGCACCACAGTCCTCAGAAATAAAATGGAGAGCTTTGAAGTATCCTTATACTGTCAGGTACGTGTTTTGAGTAGTAGAGCTCTCATTTATAGTGGGGTGATAGCCAAATTTTTACTCCATAAATAACAGTCTCAAGCCAAAAAGTCGTCTGTCCATAAGCTTTCAACGAAAAATCCTAAAATGTCTAGAGACCATTTTCGAAGAACCTTTTTCATGGCATTTGGTTTTAACAACAACATGAAAATGTATTTTCATTGAAAGTGCTTCATCTGTCGTACAGTAATGGTTACTGGCTTGTTTTGAAAGGCTTTAAACGGAGGCTTTTAATACCAATATTGACTGTTAAACGTAATTTTTCCATATCACATTCATTACAGAAAAATGTTGGAGCTGGTAGGCTTTATTACAGTGTTTGCTTTGGTGCTATTTTGGGCTGTCCCTATCACTTTCATATCAACCTTGACCAAATTGGAGTCTTTATCTAAAGAATTCAAATGGCTTGACTCAAGTAAGTGTCATACTTGTTCCGTTCAATAGAAAATCAATGATCTGTAATGGTTGATATTCTGTTTATCAAAACTATACCACACTGTCCCAAAAATAGCAATACAAACAATTCTGAAGAATACTTGTATTTACCATTTAAATAATCCTTGCTATCCATTCAGCCTATCATATGTATAAAAATGTACTAAAGTAATTTCATTGTTTTCTTGTTTTTTAGTACTGGCGGGATCATCCAAGATGTTCATCAGTTTTTTACAAGGCGTATTACCAGTCATTCTCATCGCCGTCTTTTATCTTATTCTTCCTTATGTATGTATCAGAAAACAAACCTTTTTGATTTACGATTGAATGTATTACGGTCAGGCACATCCCCGCTGCCATAATATACTTGTAGGTTACTATATGCCGGACTATATACAAAGTTTACCTAACGTTGCTTGGTGAAGTGGCATACCAACAACTGAAAATTAGAATATGCCTTGATCTCGGGACTGATGTTTAGTATGGGTCTGGTTTCTGAAAATCATCTTGTCTTATCATCTCATCTTGTTTTTTAGTAATTTACTAGTCTCAATTTCAAGACTTTCTTTTTTCATAAAAAGAAAACAGTATTAATTGAAAAGGAGAAGGACTTTTCAAGCTTGGAATTATAATCTAAGGTCCCGATTAGTAGGAGGAAGGGGGTCCCAGGGGGTCCGAATAAAAGGGGAGGTTGGAAATTGTACCGGAAATATTTCGAAAGTTAATAAATGAGACGTTTATTCAGTACCTTAAGAGTTGTTAATTCGTGGTCTAGCTCTAAAATAATAGTGTCCTATTAAAGCTTTTTTCTTTTCACAATTTCTAGATTTTGTTCTTCATCGCAACTATTCAAGGATTATTCTCAAACAGCCGTTGTGCTGAAATGGTGTTCAAATGTTTATTTGTATTCCAGGTATAGAGATATTATATTTAATCACATGCTTTTTTTAAACAAATTGGATTTTACTTTGAGATTTCGTGAGCATACCTTAAGTGGATCATATACGCGAGGGTTATATTAAAATTATAGATTATATAAAACCGTAGGTTATTTACCAAAACCTCTAGGAAAATGAAAGAAATTAGTTAAAAAATAAAATCACGCGAGAATTGAGTTATTTTCGCAAAAACATCTACTCGCGAAAGTTTATCCACTAAAGATATTTGTAAAATTGAACAGTAGTATTGTCTCTTGCTTCGTCACTGTGTATGCTCTGTTTACCTCGAGCCGGTGACGAACCTTTAGTATTTGTACGATCTGTTTGTGGCCCCTAAGATGAGACCAAATAAATTTATTGTTCTACGGGCCCGACCGACCCTGGTTCACCCAAATTTGAAAAGCTAATAATATTGAATTTGCAAAGCTGGAGGATGGGCTTTTGATTTTTCGCAAATATGTTTAAATGAACTTAAAATAGCCCAATGGAAATGACACGAAAATCGCACGTTAAAAGTTTTCTGCTTCAAAATGTCACAAATTTTTTAGACTTTGACCTTCCGACCCTAGATTTTAGGAAATTTATTTTTATAATACCGACCTACCAATATTTTTCTGAAGCTCTTTCCATGGAACAAAAAAAAATTGTTTCGCCTAATAGATAAAAAAATAAGTTCTTATAATATCTCTTGTAAAATCTATTTTAACTTTTTAATGAATCTAATTTTCCGTTTTTTAGACGTTCAATACTTTCTTCATCTACATCTTATCCGGATCTGTTCTCCAAAACCTCTCGCAAATCGTTCAAGAACCTTTCAAAATACCTAGCTTGCTAGCTAAATCGCTGCCCAGTCAATCAGGATTTTACGTCAACTACTTGGCTATAACCTCGTTTGTTGGGTTAGCCATAGAACTCACACGTATATGGCCGTTGATTCGCATTTCGGTCACCTTGAAATGGTAAGAAAGGGTATTTTAAAACTTACTTAAGCTTACCGGAAAGGTCTAGCCAATACAGATATAACACGGTTGTATCATGAAGGTAGAGTATCCAGCAACAGTACGCAGGGTTGTGGGTTCGATCCCCAGCTGAGTCATACCAAATATTCCCTAAATGGTACTTGCAAACCTACTACTAACCAATGCAGAGCAACTTTAATGGATTGAAATATTACGCTTATTGAAAACTCAGCCGTTTGAAACTACAATAAACTTTCTTATTCGAGCTTCTATTATTCAAATCTTTCTATAATTCGAACTTATTCTCAGTTTCCATCAGTGAGAAACCTCTCTTACAATACTCTCTATAATTAAAATCTCTCTATAATTCGAACAAATAGGATTCCCCGTTTCAGTTCGACTCGCGTTTATTGGAACTTCTATTATTCGAATCTTTCTATAATTCGAACTTATTCTCAGTTTCCGTCAGGGAGAAACCCCTCTTACAATACTTTCTACAATTAAAATCTCTCTATAATTCGAACAAATAGGATTCCCCGTTCGCGCGAGTCCACTGTACCTTAACGAAAATCCTATCAGTAAACCCTCTTTCTACAATTTCATTTCATATCCATAGTACTTGGTGCATATCACAAGAGATGGGAAAGCATTGTGTTAAATAGTTACACAATTTTATGATTTTTCTTGTTCTGTTTAAGGTTTGCAAAAACGTCACGCCAAAAGCTGGAAGCCTGGAAACCGAAGCGTGCTGAATATGAAGTCATGGTATGCTGTACATCAAGTAGATTAAATTATTTTCTCAAATTTTGTTTCTTTTCGCGAAATTTAATCCACGCGAAAATTTTACATTCTCAATTCGCGAGAAAAAGTCTGCGCGAAAATTACTCCTAAGATAGAAATGTTAAATTCTTAACATGGTTCTGCAAATTATATAAAATATTGATGCAATTTTCTGACAACTAAAGTCCCTAAATCGTCATTTGAAATGTATTATTTTCTCTTTTATTTACATTAAGTATTCACAAGCATTGTTGTTCTTCTTAATCGGGCTCTCCTTCTCGGTGCTCTCACCCATCATCGTGCCCTTTGTCGTCTTGTATTTCGCCTTCGCATACGTCGTATGGATGTATCAACTGTTACACGTCTATATTCCTGACTATGATCACGGTGGCCGGTTCTGGACTTTCGTTTTTAATAGGTGAGTATACAATCGCTTTCTTATTGGACTATCCTTTTTCTTGTGATTATTATCGGGGTTTGGTTTCATTTATTGTTGATCTGACTGTATATGTATCTTAATTTTGTAGTAGTTTAATGAGATGAAAGAGTATTAAGATTTTCCCCATCGAAATTTATCCTGAAGTATTTTTTTCACCAAAAGAGATTTTCCTTCTTTACTTCATAGAATGATGGTATGCGTTTTGGTCTTTCAATTATTAATGGTGGGCGTGTTCTTGCTCAAGGAGGTTTGGTTTGCCGCTGTCTTTTTAGCGCCGCTCATCATTGTTACGGTGGCATTCTGGCTTTACATTAACGAAACATATCTCCCGTACAGTCGCTACTTGACCGTCGAAGAAACAATCGGCTTGAAAGGGGCAGAACAACGATTTCTAGAGGTAAGGATTCTCTGGATGGGATGTAGGGCCGTCCACATAGTACGTACGCACTAAAATGTCGAAAATCGAGTACCCCCTCCCCCCTGTACGCAAGCGTACGCAAATGGCTATATCCCCTCTGGTAAGTACGTAGTTTTTCATTCACCCCCCCCCCCCTCGGTTGAAGAAAATTTAGAATTCAAATCGTTTGGTTCGGACCTTTATTCCATACATGAAACTCAATGTTTATCAAGAAACTTTTTCTTTTCCTTAATGCGTATAACAAGCGTAAAAGTCGACAAAAAAACAAAAAGGGCTATGAAAAAATTTTCTCTGCGCACGTACATTTTCCTTTGACCCCTCCACTCCCCCTGTACGCAAGCATACGCTTTTGAGAAGACCCCCCCTCCCCCGTTAGTGCGTACGTACTATGTGGACGGCCCCATAGGGTGAATTCGGCCAAGTAAGAACGGACTTTCATAATACCACGATACAAAGTATTTGTAACCTTGTTAGCGATTAAAACTGAGACGAGGTTTAAGAAGCTGTTCTCGTCATGGAGAAACCTCGTAAAATACTTTCTATAATACTGTGGTTAAGTCCCTTGAGCTTTTATGTGTTGCTTTTATGAAAAGAGTCAACTGCTTATGTGAACTCCTCTGAGTTTTAGCAATATTTTGAAAACGATCTAAGCGTTGCTCGTGACTTAATTTATGAAAACAGTCTATTAGAATCTAACATTTCTGTGGTTCGAACAAATAAGATTCCCCGATGAATGAAAACAAATTGTTCTGGGGACCGGGTAATTTCTTACTTCTTCTTACTCCTTAGACCGTCACGCAAAGTCTTTTTTTTGATTTTTTTAAACTTTCATCATTATAGGAGGTGAAGAATCGATACATCCTCGATCAAACCGTTCCCGAAGTATTCGAGTTGAGTACAGACAAACAACCATCGAGTGAAGATTATATTCCAATCGATTCAATCAATAATCCGGATACTGACGAAGAAAATCCACAAGACATGAAAGAGAGCACGCGACTGCTTGGTATCTGACGATTAGGTCTGGATTTATTGGTTAATAATTTTTGGAAGATGTTTGAAATTGAATGGCTAGTCAAGTTAGTACTGGACTTAAAAGATAACCGTACAGATTTCCGGGTAATTAATCTGATGTTCGTTACTGGTGAATTTTCTGCGAGTTTAGTATGTAACTTTCGCGTCGAAATTTCTGGATGTTAATTAATGTTGTTTTGTTACTTCTCAACCCTGTTTAATGAGATTTAATGTCTAATTTGACATTACCCATTTTCAACTGGCAAATTCGTGGAGAATTTGAAGGCGATGAACTTAAGTCCTAGTGTAGTCTCTTCACGTCCTACAAAATTATTTTTGTTAGTATTTTCCAAAGGCGTTCACCTTTGAATTCGTGTAGCTCTATTGTGATCTTGTGGGGTAGCACGATTTTTCATATTATTCATATGTTTTTTAACGGTTTTATTTTCTTTTTTTCAATATTGTACATAGTAATGAAGAACATTATATATTGTAATTTTTCCCGAATTTTCTAGATGTATTATATTATGAAGCTTTCTAACAGCAAATTGAGAATAGGTTTGTCACAACAGAAGTTGTCACTCAAAAAGATTGGGGCTGAAAATGAGTAAAATTTTCAAAGATTAATGATTTTATACATACATGACGATGATGTCATTATTAATTCAAAGAGTTTTCATAATTTTTAAATTCGAATAGTCAATATCATGTGTCAAAATTTGAACATAATTAGATAATTAGTTCACCAATAAATTTTGAGTTTTAAACGATTTCAGCCCCGGGTTTATGTTATGTTTCACAATAAACCCATCTGGACAACCTATATGACACTTCTAATAAAATTTTATTAAAAGCCAAGAAGTTTCAAATCGTTTTGGGCGTGGTGGTAGGCTCTACACCCTAGGCTAGGGCAAAAAGAGTTTTGAATTTGTTCCTTGTCTTTTTAACATGAGATATTCTATAATGCAAACTATATTTTTAACATGATATTTATCTTTCGTTCTGTATCTAAATAGTTTTTTAGAGGGTAAACATTCATTGTGTAATTCTGCAAACATTCGTGATGATGTGGAAACTTCTGACGGTCTTCCATAAAACAAATTGGGAAAAACTTCGGGGGTTTTACTGACTTATTATAGAGCAAAACTTTGATCCGTTGGGAATAGACCTTTTCATAAATTACGTCACGAGCAACGCTTACCTCGCTTTCAAAATATTGCTATTGTGATTGAATCCCAGAGGAGCTCATAACAAGTCTTCTCTTTTTGAAAAGTAGCACTTTAAGCCCCAAGGAACATAATCACCTTGGTAATAATTTCAAAACGAGGCAGTGGTTGCACTCGAAATAATTTATGAAAGGTCTATAAGTAGTCCGAAAACGAGGCAAGTGTTGTTTATGACGTAATTTTGTATAATATGGAAAGACCTCTTCATCACAGGACAAAAAATTATAATAAACCACGTTCTTAGAGTGTCAATTTTAAACCATATCGTGTTTTGTAGGGACATTGTTGTATTTTTCTATTTTTTTCCTAAATAAGAATTTCAGATATCATTTTCATCGGTAATAATTTCAATACAGAAAATCAATAACCAATTTTTTCATATTCTTTATAATGACCATTTCAATACTGTCGAACGCGCTGCATTGGCTCAACTTCAGTATCTTTTAAATTACTCGTAGGCCCAATTTTAAACACAAAAAAATTGAAATAAAAAAATTGAAAAATAAAATTTTTGATAAAAGAAAAATGACCACGCCCCCAAAATTCAAAATATTGAAAAAATAAAAAAATCACCCCCAGATATTCACCCAAGGGACAAGTGTGCAAAATTTCAGCCGAATCCGACCATATTTGAAGACTCCAGCCTACCCCAAAGTTTTGAGGTGACAGACAGACAGACAGACATTCTCAGATTCTAGCTCATAACTGAAGTTGAGAATAATGTCACCAGAAGCTACTGTAAATACATACAACTTCCAAAATAGGTATCTTGACCAAAAAATAATCACGATCCTTTCCTTCATTTTATGATTCTACTGTTGGAATAAATAAGTTACTTATCGGCCCTTAAAGACCGATCCTGAATAATCACCGGGTCGTCCAATTTTGAGCTTGTGAATTACCCTGTCGCAAAACTTAGCTTGCAAATTTTTAAAAATTTCATTGAAGATCGATTCTTCTGTTACTTTTTATTTCTACTCCTACTCTTTAGTGCTTAACTGTAGGTGGATAAGCAGCAGGGTTGGTACTCCGGGAGAAAATACATAAAATGGGGGCGGCTCAATGTTAATTGATTTTGGGGAGATTTTCCCAAAGGAAAATGAAGGTTTTGGCACTTTTTTCCAGAAAATTTCATAAGATAAAAAAATCACCCCAATTTTATAATAACCCCTTTATTATAAAATTGGGGTGATTTTTTTCCGAAAAGATTGCAAAGTGACCCCCCTTACAATTAAGCACAGAAGAATGCTTATTTCACTTAGGCTACGTCATATCTTCCGACCTTTCGAGCCTAAAAGCCTGGAGCTGTCTATTGTGTAGACTAATTTTACTCGAAAGGTTCAAGACACATTGAAACACACATATTTGTTTTTTCTGAGCATTTGGTCTTTGGCTGGCGTGAACAGTGTACAGTATATAAACGTAGCCTATTTTCCTACCTAGGTGTTAACATGGTTGGAACATTGTAAACGAGGAAATAAGCCTAATTCACAATAGATTTCGACCATGATTGTAATAATCGAATCTTTTATACTCGAACCCGATTTTTATTCTGGCGGAGTGAAAAAAGGGAGGGATGGATCGGGAAAATGCTCCTAGGTCTATACCTACCGGAACATGACCGAAAAAAAAGAAAGAGTGATTTTGTACCGTAGGATTACTAAACTTTCTCTACCCCGACAAAAAGATTCTTTGCGATTCCGGGGTCTAATGCGCAGAAATACTTCACAGTCTTGATTAATTTGGGTTGAGATGGGTTAAAAACAAAAATATCGACAATACAGGCATTTTCTGTAAATAATTAATTTTTATTTTTGGTAATACTAAAATGGTTGCTGCAAAGATTTAAATTTTTACAAATAAGTGATGAAAAAATTAAAATAAATGGTTCTAAACCAAAAGACAAAAGAGAACTTATCGGAAAAAAATAGTTCAAGGATAATTTGTACAAAAACAACTGTTTGCCATTGAAAAATCCTGAAAGTTGGTTACTGAAGAGCTTTTCCTAATACTTTAATAACCAAAAACGCTTAAATTTAGGCAAATTTTTTAAAGTACCTAAATCTAAAAAGATAAGAATTAAAAATAAAAATTTTTTCACATAAGTATATTTTTGATTTAAAAAAAAAGTCAAAATTCAGTTGTCTCACTGACAGTATGACAGTGCTATGATAATAATACTTTGAAATTCTAAACTCTGAATCTCAGCAAGAGTCAGAATAAATCTACTATTGAACCTACACCAATATTTAGCTACAAAACTGAGAAAAAAAATCTTTTATAGTTTAGGGTAATTTTTTTTTTCAAAATTAAAGAAGGGTGTTGACATATATTGACAATTAATTTAAAAAATCTTATTCACTTGTGAAAAGTGAGTTAAAACATTTTTTTTTAAGAAAGGAAAATACTGTAAGAAGATGTGCTCAGTTGAAGGATAGGTTGTAAAAACCAAAGACCCTCTCCAAAAAGACGACGAGCTCATATTAGTTCACCCTACAACATAACGAAAGCGTTCGTAGATTCTCTATAAATATACTACACAGTAAATATATCCATACACAATTTCATTTTTCGTAACTTCGTCTAATGTCCAAGTAGATTTCCCGATAGACCTGCAGTAGCTCTCGCTTTCTGGAGAGTAGCGCGTAACATGAATTGTTTTCTCGATAAATCACGCACAGTCTGAAGAAAGAAAATAGAAAGCGTGGTTATGACTTTATAAAAGGTCTAGGAGCCTCAGATACCTCCTAATCCATCCATAAACGACCAGCAGAAAAAGTTGTCACAGCAATTAAGTAGGAGCTACAGACACGGTCAAGACCTTGAACTTTATTTTTAGGAGAGGTAGTTTGCCGATTCCAAAAATACAATTTTCCATACCATAGCATAATTGAATGTTAAATCCCCTAGAAGGTGACCCATTGAGATGAGAGCCAGCAAAACGGGGTTTTCTTTACCTACTGTTCACGATCAAAAGCAAATATCCTTTAGTTCAGCGAATTCATTACTAAATACCTACCTTTAAGAAGATTTCGCTTTCGATCACTCCTCTTCGTAATGCATCACTTAGATAATACATAGTGTCTTCAATCGCATTTTCTTCAGCAAACAGTTTCAATATCCTAACGAAAAAACAAACATGATTTCAAAGAGATCAATTAGGGTGAGATCTCTGTAATCCAGAATCGCAGTACCACGTTACAGTATAGGAAACATCTCAAACATCTCAACTTGCCCAAAAGAAATTTAGTATCTTGTTCAGGGTCAGGGAACATGATTCTGAGTTGTTGCGTGTGTTTAACAAAATGTAAGAAAATATTATATCAACACAAAGATTGTTTTACATCAGTCAGTATGATTAAAATAATTAACTTTCTTTACAATTTTCATGACGTTAAAGTTAATTGAGAATTGTTTTTTGTAAAAGTTGTTCATAAAAGATGTCTCATGACAATTAATATGACACAGAGAGAAACTTTGATAAATATTGCAAATTTAGTGAAACACACAAGAACTTTCTTCCTATAGAAGCGGTACGACTCGATACTTTTTTTCCAGACACCCTGTACTATGTTCTCAATGATTCTGTTTTATGGCAATAGTACTATAAATGGCATGGATCCAAAAGAAGGAAGAGACTCACTGGTTATACAACGGTGCAATTGTGATGACTGCTTCATCAATATTCATATTTTCAGAATCTTTTTCCAATTTTTCCAACATGTTTTCCAAATCACGATTTTTCTCTTCTAATATTGTGACATTAGAATCTAGGTTTCCCTAAAATAAAAAGAGTAAATCTTGAAAGCAAGACAAAGAAAGTCATTACACATAGTTTGCAGAGGGGTATGAACCTCCCAAGGTTTTACCCCCCCCTTTTACCCATCCCTCCCTTCTGTAATGAAATCTTACCCCCTTTTTATAGAAAATCCATTTCGAAGGAAACTTTCTCAATGTACCCCCAAAATGATGAAAACGTGTACAAACGTGTACAAAGTATATACAGTCACGAGTCAATAATTTCACAATATATATACACAATGGTCGCAATGTGACCATTAGTATATAGGATTAAAAGATTGACCAAAGATTTCAAAACACCCCTTTCTTATTCGACCCTCCCCCTACATTTCATTTCCCCCCAGGTTTTTTTTGGCAAATATTGGTACCTCCAAAAAGTTGACATCCCATTCTATTGAAAAGGGGGTGCAAACTATGTTACACCATAATCTTTCTTGAAATTGGATGAAATTCAATAGGAATAAACCAGCCGAGGCTGGAAGGTCAGCCAATAGAGCTTAGCTAGATCGCTTTAATAAGTGGGTTAACAGATGTAAGAGATGCACTGAAACAGAGTAGACTAAATATGTTGAATAATGTACAAAATGTGAAACATTTGATAACTTGATTTTAAAATTATGTAAAACAAGCCTGAGAGCTCCTCCAACCCCCCCCCCCCCCACGAGAAGCTCAAAGTATACTTCTCTTTAGCATTGTCCATATAGTACGTACGCAAAGATTTTCCAAATATTTGACACCCCTCCCCCCTTGTACGCAGAGAACAATAGAAATGACTTTGTTTAAACAATAGATGTACGCTTTTGCTGAACCCCCTCTCCCCCCTTCACTGTGTACGTATATACTATATGGATGGCCCCTCCAGTCTGGGTAAATAAATTTTGTAGTTTAGTAACCGTCAAGTTACACAACATGCACACAACCATCTTGAAGACTTTGCTGGTCGCAAATGATAATCGAAAGCAAAACTTAAAATTCATAACTATGCGGGGAAGCTCATTTTTCCCCCGTTTTGCTTTAAACTCGCTTTTGATTGGTCTATGAATTTGGGCGATTAATTTACCGCCTTGGCGGAATAAACACACAACCATAATAAATAAATTCAACAGGGTAGCGGTGTAGGAATTAATTTCAACTGGGAGTCCTCTCTTCTGTGCCAAGCACTGACAGTGTTTTTTAAACTTTAAAACAATGTTAAATGAAGACCAGATTGATCTGTTTGTTATGGCTGTGCAAGTTGTGGCGAGAGTGTGCATGTTGTGTAACTTGACGGCAGCCGCCCTTTCGGCAAGTCTGATAAGAGATATCTATAAACTGTTATCGCATTCATTTCATTCCATCATTCAGTCAAATGTGTGCCAAGGTTAAAAAGGTTAGAAAAACACAATCTGCGTCCGGAACTAAGTGAAAAATAGTTTGATCAATTTCAACAAGAACTGTATATATTAATATTAATAATTATAAATGATCAAATTCCAAAGACCATTTGTCATAAGTTTGCAAGTCAAATAATAGGAGATGTGATGTCATCATTTGGTTCCCGTCATCTGATTTACGGTCAGCAGGTAGAGAGGGAGAGTCGGAAAGCTTTTCCGCTGCTTTGCTGGATTTCCACTGTCGACCTCTGCTCTGCACGCTCTGTGTTTAAAAGTTTTCAAATCGAAGTAGAGAGCCGCATGCTAATGGAGAGTAAACCGAAAACACCAGTTTATCCACGGTTTCTCAATTTTAAAATTCGGATCAGTCCACACGAATTCCCTTTCAACAAGACGTATAGCTGCTTCTTAACAGAAAAGTATTTTCGACTGACCGGCCGAAACGACTCCCACTTTTTAAAGAAATGACGGGAACCAAACATTTTTTTGCGATTCGACTTTATCACAAACACGTCCAAGTCCAAAAAGCACGATTGCATCCAGTCTTATATCAAATTTATACAGTAGCTGTACTTTTGTAAACTTTATCAAATCCCAATAACATTATAACACCGTCAATCCCCTAGAGGCAAACAAGAAAAATATGTTTTATTGCAAAAACTATTAAAAAGCAAAAAGCAGCATAAAAAGTATATATCAGAAAATTCAACATAAACAAAAACTTGAGCAAACAGCTTTAAACCTTCAAAGAATGTAGAAAAAGAATCCCCTTGATGAAAATCATGTGTTTGATTTGCCGAGTTAAAAAAATAAATGACAGAAATTGAAGCTTGCAACAGATTTACACTGGAAATACTTTGGTACTACACTGACTTATCACATCTGACTATCGCTTGAGCCGCCATCTTGAAACTACATTATGATCTGTAAAAACAACGCACGCTAAAAGCCTAAAAGTACCCAAAAAATTAACCCGATCGGAAGAAAGTTTAGAAATAAAAGTGATATCGGAAAATCGGATTTTTTTTTTGTCGTCTTATGATGATGGAAGAACTGAATTTTACCTATTTGAATGCTCAGCTTAGGCTGACCAAAAAACACCAAAGACGTTCAAAATTGAAAAGCTCAAAGCAAAGAAAAAAAGAAGTTTCAAATGAAATTCGCTATACCTTTTCATCAGTCATTCGTCTAACCATATCTTGTAAAGTTTGGTTTCCTTTTGAGAGGTCGCTTTTCTTAGTTTCCAGAATCTGTAACTCATCCTACACATAACAAAAAGTGAATTTATAGTGAAAACTATCTGTATACTTAACAATCTAGGACCATTATGTCATTTATATTTCCCACGTACCACCATTCGATAACGAAAATCTCTATCGATATCAGCCATTTTTTCAAGACGTTCTCAGTAAATATGCTGGGCTTTTACATATTTTCTAGGGCATGAAAGGAGTTTATAATGAGCATTTTCATAACCATTATAGAAAGCTTATCGTAATTTTTTCCTATGGTCTTTTCACGAAGATTAGACCTTGTGTTCTTATAAAATAGTCAATGTAATCGCTTCCTACCTGCCCCATCTGAAAAACTTCTTTGACTCTACGTTTTAATTTATCCTCAGCAGTTGATAGCAACGATAATCTCAAGTGTTCATCTTTAATGACACTCTCCTGCCTGGTCGCAGGGGGTGGTGGACGAGCAGGAGCTTGGGTCGTTGTGTGATGTTGCTGCTGCTGTTGTGGGTAGCCGGAAGTGGCTGGATAGGGAGTCGAGGTGGATGGGTACGGAGTATACGATGGTAAATTCGCTGGTTGATAAGCTGGTGGTCTTTGCATTGGATAGTTAGGTTGTGGCATACCAGCGTTGTGTGTTGGATAACCAGGAGGACCACCACCACCAGATGGTGCAGGGTAGCCTGGTGGATATCCTGATGGTCGTGGTTGTTGAGGTGGTGCTCTTTGGCCGGCTGGTTTGGAATACACTGGACAAAATTCAGCAAATATCATGCACAGCATGTTGATCATGCTATAGGTGTCGGATTTTTGCTGAAAAGACAGAAACAAGATAATTCGTTTTCGTGGAGTTATCAGTAAGTTTATGTATTTCCACTTTTTAGGACGGAAGAGTGATTGGGGCGATTTGGAATATAACCCGCAGTTTTGAACTTCAAAATCGAGGACGGTAAAGTGCAGAAAAGTGCTAATTTACTATTGCCCTCAGTTTATAATGATCTAAATAAAGCTGAAGCTAATCGACTCTGCTGCTGAAAAACCCAGATACAAAAACTGCAGTTTAAGTAGAGGTTAGACTGCTGCTAAATGAGACTTTAATACATCACATATATAAAAAGAATAGCGAAAATGACAAAAATCATCACTCAACAAAGCTTCAAATTAAATAAAATCAAATTGAGACTTACTGCTCTCCATTCAGATAAATATGGCATGTAAACCTTTCCGGAATTATCGACATGCTTGTTTGGTTTGATAAGCATGTTTGCTGTAGGTCGAACGAAGACCAATGGCGCATTGAACGGGTGACTACTCAAAAGCCAAATTTGTATAGGTATATTGTATGTGCTGCCTATAATGAAAAATATAAGAGTGTTAAGAACTATCATCTATCAAAATCAAATCATGGTCATAGACCAAACAAAAGAAGAATCTAAACTGGGACTACACAACGGAAATATAGAAACAAGCTGTTTGTTTGTTTAGAGCGATATATTTATTCGACAATCTATAATCCTACCTTTATAGTTGACAGGGATTGTGCCTTTTAAACATATCAAATCACGCCTTGAGCCATCTGTGTGTACTGAAAAGGAAAATAACCATAAGGTATCTTGAGTGTTTACAATGGAACAGAGTATGTTGTTCTCAGAGACAGAATCGTGCAGAATCGATCCAATCAAACAATACTCCATAATAAAGCAAAATCGAGAGGTTACCTTGTTCCATTTTGTTAAAATAGCCTTAATTTGCACTTTACCTTACTTACTGATGCGTTTTAATAAGTAAAGTTAATCATTGTTTTGGTATCATATAAAAATCCGAAAATTCACAAAATTAGTATTTTCTTCTAAATATAAAATTTGTGGGGACAATATATTACCATAGATATCTTCATCAGGGTGTAGATCTCCAAAGGCTCTGAGAGCATTCAATATATCCTTCTTCGCCTCATTCTTATGAATGTACTGAAAAATACAAAAAAATTCTAGAGTCTATAAAGAATATAATTTAGAATTGTAGACTATATGGACTTAATGTTACATTTATGAGTACGGTATTTCCAAGACTGTATAAAAAAGGTGTTTTATAACTGGATAAGAAACATAGAAATTTTAAAAGGTGACAGCTAGACAATGTTTTACTGTTAAAAGTTGTAAAAACAATGTAAGAATTTGAAACTTACAGATTTTGACTTGAGTCTTTCATTGACAAATACTTCATAACTCATTGTAAGGTAGCTAGCTAAAAAAGGTTTTTAAAAGAATTACACAAGATAATTTTTTGGAGAGATGTAGAATGTCTCTTACAGTTTCCATTTCAATGTAAAATTTAAAAATCCCTAACTTAATAAACCTTTAATTTAAGAAATAAATACTATACAAAGGCATAAAAAATTTGAATTGAAATGTAATTATGTTTTACTTACCTTTCAAAAATTACCCAGAACAAAGGTTACGATCAAACCATAATTATTATTTTCAAATTAAATTATTATTAACTAAGGAAGCAGAAGTAAGTGAATATATTTCACTAATGATTTTTTTTTGCTTGGTTATTTGAATCTAATATATAGAAAATGTCATATCCCTGTATCAATTGAAATAATAAATAACGTACTAAAACGTGAAACGCCCAGGAAACAAGGGGAAACCGCAGGGAAACGAGACGGAAATGAGAGGAAACAACAGGGAAACTAGGGGAAACGGTTAGAATATAATAAGAGGTTGAAGAGACTCTCGCATGTCAGTTGTCTGATATTTCTGTACCTGTACCCCATTGACCATAGACAAGCAAAAAAACAAAATTGATCGAGGCGAAGCCGTTATATTACTTGATTTGAAACGGATAGAAACAGTAAAAATTACTGCGTGGTCGATGTAACAACGTCAGTATAACCAAATCAGTGGCTTTGAAAAAATAACAGTTGATGAAATATTTTGTACCCAACAAATTCTTCTTCGTTTCTTTCCTATCGTAATGCTTTAACGTACCTTAAGGGAACTTATTTTAGCGGGAACTAATTTTGGCGGATTTGGCGAATTTAGACAAAATTTACCAAAACTAGTTCCCGCCAAAATTAAATATTTTTCTCACTCGTCAAAATAAGTTCCCGCCAAAATTAAAAGTCTTTAAGATTTTTGCTGAACGCCAAAATTAGTTCCCGCCAAAATAAGTTTCTTTAAGGTATGATACAGCATGAAGTGCAGGGAGTGATTAAAGCTAAGAAATAATTATAATGTAACAAAGTTCTAGGCGCACGAGGGCCTCTGGAACTGATCGTGACTATACGTATTTTACAATTGTCTTGTGTTGAATCTTTTCGGGTGTTTACTCCATGCAGTGTTGAGTCTTTCTTTGAGACTTTGACTGTCTTTGCTTCAGCGACATCTTTTGGCAATTTATTCCAGGTTGGTATAGTTTGATAAAAGAAGGAATTCGTTTGTACACCACTGAGTCCATCGCTTCCAAAGTTTGGGATCATCTCAAAGTTGTGCCTACGTACAATGCAATGTTTTAAATGTACTTGTACTCATGTTTACAAATCCTCGATTGATTATGCCAAGTATCGCGTTTGCTTTTTTGACTTGCTTTGCAATGTGTTCTTCAAATGTAAGTTCTGAGTCAATGAGGATTCCAAGATCTTTTTCTTCAAAGACGTGTTCCAATTGGCGTCCATCTAGAGAATATGGATGCGCATGTTTGATGTTTCCAAACTTTCCTAACGTCAGAACGTGACACTTTTCAGGATGGAATAGTAATAGCCAGTCTTTCGACCATTCTACAAGTGTGTCTATATCAATAAATTGCCCACCCTAAGTATCAGACTTCAAGTTTTTTTTAAAGATAAATTATTAATGAATTTGGAGCTGTGGTCCTGTTATCCTGCAGGATAATTTGCACCCAGAATTTAAAAAAATAGTTAAACAATGAAAATAACTGAAGCTACCTCCAGCTGAATGTAATTGTCTTAAGTAACGATCTTCTAAATTGAAAAAGCTATCCAATATTGACAAATCAACCTATCCCTTTGATTTCCAGACGGAAAATGACTTAGTTTCCAATACTTTTCAGTTTTGTCTCCCGTTTCCCTTCGTTTCCCTCGTTTCCAAGTTGTTTCCATGTCATTTCCAAGTCGTTTCCATGTCATTTCCAAGTCGTTTCCATGTCGTTTCCAAGTTGTTTCTTCTCGTTTCCCTGCCGTTTCACGTTTTAGTAAATATGAATAAATAAGCAATAAAAAGTGAAAACACTTTCATTCACATCGCTTATTATCTTACAGCTCGGCAAAAACTGTGTGTTTCCATTTCAAGAAATGACTCACAAGTAATAATTGATAACGCAAGCAATCAATAAAGAAACCAATAAAAAATCAAAGAGGAAAACCGTAAGTGGGAAAAAATGATTTTTCACCAATCTTGGAGATTGTCCAAACTCAAATTTTTAAGTTTGCTTTCCTTACAGTTCCTTATACACAATTTTACACAGTGTTTACTGCCTGCAAGTTCTTTGTTGATTTTTATCAATTTAAAAATCATTCAAATACGGCAGAGCTGTTAGAGGTTAGAGGAGCTGTTACTTTCTTGAGACAAAAAAAGCTCTCCTTGGAGAATGCAAATGTTTTGCCACGAATATTAGCTGCCAAATGTCTTGATTTGGAGTGTCAATCAAAGAAAAGATTACATAATGAATATCAAGAATTTAATAATTGATTCTAAAAAGTGAAGGATGATGAGAAGTCCTTGCTGTTACCATTGGAACCTAATTTCTTCCCATTTAACAGCAGTGCAGCTAGAACTACAATGTTTCTTGGTTAGAAAAAGCTATACCTGTTTTCTTTTCTCTTTACAGAATCAAGAAGCCATCAACATCAACAAACTTCACACGTTTCCTCATCAGAAACTTTTAAATTATCTGCCATTATGACTTTCTTGAAGCCGTTCCGAAATTAACCAATTGGGTTAGGTATTGAAATTCCTATGGGAGTTGTTTTCCGAGGTATGTAAAATAGCTAATTCGGCAAAAAAGTAGCCTCATTTTTATTCTTCCAAGCGAGATCGCGAGCTAAATTACTCCACATACATTACATTCTCTCAGTCAATAAAAACATGAGCTATTTCAATGAGAGACAAGGAAGGAAGTGTTTCATCCCCCCGATAAAGAGTCCCTTTCAACGCCAAGTCTATGCATCCATTCGTATGCAGGGACCAAAATTGTTCAATTGCTTACCCAAAGATTTGAGGAATCTTACAAAATGCAAAAAAGCTGATTAAAAAAAAAACGTCAAACAAAGAGAACCTGAGGCATAAACATTGGGCCGATTGTTATGGTTTTTAAAACAACCAAAGCGATTAAAAACAAACATGACAAAGTAACATTTGGTATGGAATGAACTTCTCTAAAATTTTTCTCGTGAAAATTTCTTTGCCGCGAAAGAACATCAACAAATTATACCCCTACCCACCTAAACCAGGTGATGTCAATCGAACTGTTCTATCACTGAACTAATCAAACTCAATCGAACTTGAGCAAACGATAGGAGTTTGATTACCGAATTAAATCGTACAGTCATCAAACCGAAAAATTCTGGTAAAGTTCGATTAGTCTGATTTATGTTCGATTCAAGATCATTTTTTTCTCGCGCGCTCAAGGGGAAAACATAGTGGGCACCCCCCCCTGGATTCAGGGGGGGGTTGAGGATTTTCAGATTTTTAAAAATAGGTGGGGGTTGGGTTGATTAGAAATTTCAGGTGGGGGTAACCCTATGTAGGTGGGGGTAACATTTTTCAGGTGGGGGTTGTCAAGTTTTCTGTATTTAACTTCGTTTGATTTTGTACTTTTTTGTCTTTTTCAACTTTCCACATACTATACTAGATAAAAATATAAACAAATGACTAATTTTAATGAGTGAGTGTTCAAACAAAGCACATCTCTTTATATCCATTACCTATGACATATGTTTCCTAAAGGAAAAAAGGATAAACTGAATTTTCAGGTGGGGGTTCGAAGATTTTACAAATTTAGGTGGGGGTTGCTGAAAAAGGTGGGGGTTGGGCTGATATGAGATTTCAGGTGGGGGTAACCCTATGTAGGCGGGGGTGACCTTTTTCAGGTGGGGGTTGGAGGGGTGTTGCCCACTATGGAAAAGGAAAATGATCGATATTTGTTAAAGGAAAAACGCCAGAAACAAACCCAAAGACCAAAATGTATTTTGTTGTTGACAATCGATCCTGTGAAGATGAAAAAATTTCTGCTATGCTTTTTTTTCGGATTGCTGAAAAACTCTATTTTCGATCTTCCTTAAGGTAAAGAGGTTGAGAGATTTGTGTTAGCGAGGCAAAAATCGATAAAAAGCTGGTAAAATCGTAATCCTCAAAAATCGAAGTTCCAGCCTCACTGTACGGTGGCGGAGCAGCACAAACTTGTCCAACAAAATTGGTTTATCAAACTGATCGAACCAAAACCCATTGATCGAACTTAATCAAACACTCACAATGTCTTTTAAAAATCTTAGAGTTCTTTAATCGTGCGCTGGAGTTTGATTAGTTCGACAAGTTCGATTGATCGGGTCTGGGATAGGTTGCGGTTGACATTGCCTGGTCGTTTAGTCCATTTGACGTTTTCCTAGGCAAGTCTGAGTTTGGAAGGCTCCCCTTTTAGCGGAAAAAGTTTGTCAATACCACCCCTCTGTAGCTACAATTTTTGGATTAGCCTATGCTATTTGGTCACAGCTATTTCAATCTGAAAAATAAAGACATCATCATGTACAGAAAAGGTTTAAAAGCAGCACTTTATCTAACAACACTGAAATTTCCAGGATGACAAGGAGACAGAACCTAGATGGTAACTCCTTGAAAAAATCTTGACACCCCGAAGCCAAGATTCAGATTGCAAGAAATATCATGAAAAATCATCAATGGGCTCTTCCAGAAAAAAATTGTACATGGGGGTGGAGGATATAACAATTTTTAGTGATTTACCCCCCGAACAGGCAGTTGGAGTTCTATCCTAATTAAGCATATTTTTTTCGATCGCACGGACTTTCTTAATTAGGATTATCCCTTTGTTTTTCAATCCTAATTAAGAATATATATCGAATTTCCAGTTTTTTTCCAAAAATACAAATTTCCGCAGATTCTTATCAGCCTCCAATGAAAGAATTTAGTGTGTAGAGCAGATTTTGAAAGTTTGATACAGTAATATGCCAGTCTGGAAAGGAGGGAAATGTTACGCCGGAGCTGCGCCAACCTAACTGGGAAAAGTTGAGGGCAGCAGATCTCAAACCTCAAATCTACGCCGGAGATATCCGGCGCACAAGCCGCAATTTCCAGACTGGGTAATATGGATGGAGTCTTGAGTTATGACAATTAGAAAAATGTTCTATTACCCGCCACAAAAACGCGTATAGACCTTTTTTTAAAGAGGCAGCCATATTGAATAATTATGTACTCTAGCATAAAAACAATGATACAGCCATGCATAATTACTGTATCATGCATATTTTAAAAATTATGCATGGCTGTATCATTGTTTTTATGCTGGAGTACATAATTATTCAACATGGCTGCCTCTTTAAAAAAAGGTCTATAAAACGCGGGTGTATTGCCCTATCCTACACCGTAGCAGATAAACATGTACAGTAACACGGGCTTTAATATTATAATTAGAACTAATGTGCCTAATTAGGCAGATTTTTACTTATGGCTTCACTTTGAAGCCCTCCGCCCAAATTTTGTTTTGATTTTTGGCTCAATATATCATCTTTGACCTGCTCTATCTTATTGCTCGTCATATAGTTAGAATTTGCGGATTTTGTTTGTTGGTGAAGAATCTGAATTTTAAAAATCATATTCTTAATTAGGATTGAAAAACAAAGGATAATCCTAATTAAGAAAGGCTGTGCGATCGAAAAAAAATACGCTTAATTAGGATAGAACTCCTGACTTACAGGCAGGGGGTGACTTTTTTGGCCCACCAGACAATAGGTAGCAACTCCAGAAGTCATGCAACTTTCGTTGACCTCAAACCAAATGTTTCATTTTTCCGTGAACTTTGAACCCTTGGAACTTTGTTTCTATGTATGCTAAAGCGTTCCGGTTTTTACTAAATGAAAGCCCGTGATCTTAGCTTTCCAGCGGTATATAACACTGTGGACACGGGCTAGACGGCAAATTGGTAAAATGCTGAACGTTTTGCAACATTTTGAAAATTGTTTGCCGACGGGAGAAAAAAAATTTGCAACTATCGAAAAATAAATGTGTCTGGAAACGGAGGAAAATGTATTTGGAGGCTGAAACTTTGTATGTTTATCAGAAAAAGGGTGAGGAATTCAAAAATCACAATCGCTAATTCTAGTTCTTTCATTTTCATGTAGTTTTTTTAACTTTTTTGCTTCTTTAGCATGGGAATGTCCCAAAAAAAAGTTTTTATTTTCTCCCGAAATGGATTTTCTTTTCATTTGGGGTTTCTCCTTTCAGAAAAACTTATTCTTTACTCATAAGTTTTTGTTTCCATTTTTTTCCAGCGGCCCAGGGCCCCTTGAAAATGGGTCCTACCACCTTTTTTGACTCATTTCAACCTTTTCCAAGCTATTTTTCTTCAAAACAAAAATAAAACAATGCAATGTCTTCTTTTTTCAAAAAAGAGATATCTTTGTTATTTTCATAAATATACTAAATATTTTACAAATATTTTTATATAATAATATTTTAACACCATCAAAGAATTCTCCCTCTAAATTTGAGGTCTCTAGCTACAGTAGAAAAAGAGATATGCAAAATTTAAGAAGCATGACTGGAAAATTTCTTTTTTTTTCTTTTTTTTTGACACATTTTTTGAATTTTTCCAAGCTATTTTCCTAACCTTTTTTTTGACATTTTTAGTCAAATTTTTGACACTAAAATTTGAATATCTTTACAACCACTTATCCTCTGGAGGCCTATGACCCCTCATTTTCTTTCTTTTTCAAAGCTCTACAAGATAGGATAGATTTTGAAAAAAAAATCAAAATTTGAAAAATCTTCTGGAGTTGCTACAATAGGTTTTACCCCCGGAGAGCCGGACAAGCATCTGCTGACCCCCAGACAAGCATCTGCTGACCCCCGGACAAGCATCTGCTGACCCCGGTCACCCCAAATTACCCCCGGACAGAGCAAATTTACCCCCGGACAAGGCAAATTTTGATGATTTTTTGCTACCCCCCGGACAAAATATCCTCCATCCCCCATGTAAAATTTTTTTCTAGAAGAGCCCAATTGGCCCATTCCAGTTTTTATTTGTTACCCCCCAATGGACGACATGGAATTTCCGTAGCAAATTGCTTTCAAGAAAGTCCGGAATTTCCGTAACAAATTTACAAAATACCTATCAAAACAGTGGAATTCCGTTACTGTAACCTAAAAAAATCATGGAATTCCAATACTTTAATGCAAAATTAAGTAAAATTCATGGAATTCCGATACTTTCTCTATAAAGTTTGCCTGGAATTCCGTGCCAAAATTTATTTCAAAAATTGATGTCATCCATTAGGGGGTATTTTTTTTTTCTGGAATGGCCCATTAATTGTGAATTGACAAAATGCAATGCAATATCAAGAACCAGTTAATAGAATGGGCAAAAGCAGAAAGAATAAAAATCTGAGGTAAATAAAGACAAAACAGATAGTGATAGCCCTCAGCCGTTTGAGTTAAATAAAGAGAACGTTAAAAACCAGTCAAGTGCCAGTATAAAATAGTATAGGTAAAATTTCAACATAACTTCATACACCATTTTTAAAACGAAAACGTGATTTTGAGGACCGATCGAAAAAATATTTGGATTGGGAAAACTTTGGCAGCTATTTAGTCTGTAAAATTGATTTTTACGATGATGTAATGTTACGGTAAGTCGCATGATGGGGCATTCAGAAATAAACAAAAATTTGAAAAGTCAGCTGTAAAATTCGAATTCAAGCCAAAATTTTGCAAACTGCTAGACGGCTGACAAGTTGGAAAAATCAAAAGTAACAAATTGAAAATACCTTGAAAGGATAGAACCATCACAAATGGATAAGGTAATATTCAGATATTTAAGTTTTATCCCCTATACTTTAGTTCTTCAACTTTGAAAACAGCTGTCATTGATTGCCATTGGGATTTTTGCAGGATTAGAAACTAGGCTACCCCTAGTCTTAACTCTTTTATCTTTTCCTTTACAACAATACAATACTGACAAGTTGACACAACACATGTGTACCATGTACATAGACCTTTTTTCAAAGAGGCCACCTTGTTGAATAATTATGTAGTCGCCAGCAGAAAAACAATGATAAAACCATGCATAATTATTACAATATGCATGATACAGTAAATAGGGTGGTAATTATGCATGGCTCTATCATTGTTTTTATGGCTGGACTACATAATTATTCAACAGGACATCCTCTTTGAAAAAGGTCTATTGACAAGTCAAGTAATCCTTGACAGAAGTTTTTATAGAAATCTGCAACAAAAACGAAAGTGGTCTCTTCTATCTACTGATTGCTTCCCAGTGTCAGTGCTCCTTCACAGCTGTTTATCAAATTTCCACCAATGAGGTTGCCGTATTTCAAACAGCCCTTCTTTTTGGCACCTGGCATGGCCTTTCAGTGCCTTGCACCACGAACGGGCGGCTGTAAAATCCCACCCTGTTTCAATCCATCCGTGATCTGTGGCTTAGGTTTTTTCTCATTTTCAATTTACTGAAGAAAGCGGGAATTTGATGCAAGAGTTAGATTGTCGACAAAGTGCCGTAAAAAATCATTGAATAAAAGAAAAACTTAAAATCTTAAATATTCACAGTCTATAACTGTGAGAGAAGAAGAATGACCCACAGTATGCCCTGAACTTATCCAGGCAACTTGGCGATTCTGAACTTGAAAAAAGTGCCAAATATGTGAGGCGAAAATCCCAAATTTTGTGCCCTGTATATTATACCGTAAGTTGGTTTAATATTGACATCCCTCGTCTAATTCCGACTACCTTCTTTAGAGAAAGGAATAATATGAAAGTTTGAATCACTGATTGAAAAAGGATGGAGTACCTCTCTGACCAAAGCAAAGAAAAACAGTTTCAGCCTTTCTATAAATTTCAGCTGATAAAAAGGGTGTCGGAATGAATGAAAATGAGGAGGGGTGTCGACATTAGACCAACTTACGGTAACAGTCTGGTATATCATGTCGCTAGAGAGATGCACAAATTGCTCGTCGCGTAGTATCTAGTGCGCCGCAGGTGTTAGAATATAATATAGGGGTTAGGAGTTTACCACACCCTCTGCTATTATCATCTGCTGTTCTACCCTTCTCCATTCTCTTATCTGCTGTATTGTTTGCTCGCTCCCTTTTTCAATCTAAGCTTAAATTCCTATATAAACTCCTAGGCTAGTCTTATCTCTTATAGGTGCCGTGGTATAGTGGAAGTCGACCTTGGCTTCTGTGCAGGAGGCCAGAGTTCGATTCCCACTCACGGCAGTTCACTTGGCAAGTGAACGTTCCTTCGCCTGGGTCAACCCATGCCATGTGAGGGGAATTGGGTAGTCAGTTCAAGGTGCTGACGGGACGCTCATTAGTAAGCGTCTATAGTTGCGAGAATAGGCCTCTAAAGCCTCCCTGCAACTCAATCAAATAGAAAAAATAGAAATAGAAATCTCTTTTATCTTCACTTTAGCAACAATAAAATGCTGACACAACCCATTGACAAAAAATTCCTGTGAGAAGTTTATATTGAAATCTGCAACAAAAACGAAAGTGGTTTCTTCTACTGATTGCTTCGTGACTTTTTATTTGATTTCCACCAATATAGTGAGGTCTGTTAGCTCATAAAAACGTAAGAATACTTCAGATGGTGATAAACGCATGAAATTTGGCACAGATGATCCTTAGAGGGTCTAAACTTAATTTTAAACAGTAACACCAAATTTTGCCACCTGGCCACCTGCCAGATGACGTCATCAGGTGGCTGGGCAAAAAAATATTTTTTTGAAAATGTTCAAAATCTGATTAGTGAGGTCTGACGTCAGCACAAAAATACTTCAGATGGTGATGAAAGCATAAAATTTGGCACATATGATCCTTAGAGAGTCTAAAACTTAATTTTAAACAGTAACACAAAATTTTGCCACACAGCCACCTGCCAGATGACGTCATCAGGTGGCTGGGCAAAATTTTATTCTTTTGAAAATCTTCAAAATCTGATGGTTCCAACGGGAAGAGCATGAAATGCTGATGAAAATCGAGGTATAAAACATGACTTGAAAATCTTCCTATCAAAAGTTATGAAGGTTGAAAGTTTTGTGATGACCTCATCCTAAGCCTTTCCAGGCAAAACCTAAAAACCTTGTAATTTTGGAACAAATTGACCAAATTTGATGATTTATACATGAATTTATATCAAAATTCATTGCTTTTTCTGATAACAGACCTCACTTATAAGATTGCCGCATTTCACACGGCCCTTGCCGCATTTCACACGGCCCTTGCCGCATTTCACACGGCCCTTCTTTTTGGCACCCGTGGCGTGGCCTTTCAGTGCCTTGCTCGACAGGCTAGCTCTAAAACAGCATCTAATAACATGAAAACCAGAATATGATTCTTCAATGGGACTCAAAACTAGGTATTAAGTGCACTTACAAACATCAATTATGTCAGATCTAGCAAAATTAATAATGGCACTTATCAATTGAATTTTATTTTAACAAATATACCATACCATTTTCGGATACTACTAATTCAGGGCTATCCAGCTGTGGGAATGATTTTATCTGAAAATGCTCCCAGAAAAATGCTGACGTCATTGGAAACCCCAAAAACATTGATTTTTCACCTGAATCCGACAGGGGGGGGGTCGGTACTAAGTTGTGGGGGCCAGTGCCGGGTGGTGGTCTGATAAGGTAAGTAAAAAACAACTTAATACATGGTACTAAGTGGTGGTCCTGATTGAAACATTTTTGCAACTTTGTATCAAGGGACTAAATGGTGGTCTCAATACCAAATATGAGGCATCAAGTTAGTATCTGGTACTCAAAATCCTGAAAAATCGCAAACAATTTCTTATTATAGGTGCAGTCTATGTTTATTTCTCACCATTTTATTAGGATGTTTATCACATTTTTTGTTTATTAAACTTTTGTTTTTTGTTTTTCCCTAGGTGTTATCATAGTAGGCGCCTGATTGGTGTAATTATTGTGCAAATTTGGAACAAAGCACCAAATTTGGACCAGACATGCCTAATACCCTGTGGATTGATATTAGAAGTGCGACCCAGAAAAATTTTAAGGGTAGCCCTTATTTCTGGATCCATTTATTGAAAACCTAGGGTAAAGCCCAAGAGCTCATTTTTTATGGAAATTTCAAAACCAATTATAGAATCTGAAAGCTCTTGAAAAACTATGTAGAAGACTTTTAAGCAAGTATGGCTGATTTCTGTATTGAACAGGAGTTATTTGATGAAGAAGTGGTGGTTTCCCCCTCATTTTGGTCAAAAATCGCTTATAAAATGACACTTCTACATCAAATAATTTGTTTCTCAAAAAATGAGTTTGAAATTTCCATAAAAGATTAAGTTAAAAAAAAGGAAGTTTTTAAAATTTAATTTATAGGAAGGTGTACCAGAATTTGAAAGTACCATTACTAAGAATTAAAGGGTGGTATACCTATTTTAAGGGGTAAATTCAACTTAGTACCAGGGTACTAAGTGGTGGTGTGTCATTTCTCAATGGTGATATCAAGAATGTACCGGGTACTAAGGGGTGGTATACCTATTTTAAGGGGTAAATTCAACTTAGTACCAGGGTACTAAGTGGTGGTGGTCTCAGATAAATTTCAAAAAACAAGAAAGTACAACTTTTTGGCACTGGTCCAGTACCACAACTTGGTACCCCCCCTGAATCCGTTGGTAGCCTCAGATATTTGATTTTCAGACCGTTAGTACCCCTTGATAAGTTCTATCGATTAACTAAAAATCGATTCACTGCAAAAACTGCAGGATATTCGAAGGGCAAATTTTTTTTTGTCAATTCTACACCCTATTAGGAGCATAATATAAAAAAATTGTAAGGGGTACTACGAAAACCATTTTTAAGGCCTTTTCTGAACCTCGGACGCTGGTCCATATTTTCATTGAAAAGAATCGGTGCAAAAAAGTGAAACATGAAAAAGTTTAATTTTTTATTGCTTTAATTTAAATGGGGGATTTGGAAAATTTTCTATGTTTAGTTGTTTGCACAAACCCCTGTAACTGTGGGCAAGCACCCAGTTGCTAAGATGTTGGCTTGAAATCGAAAATGAAACCACTGAAAACGAAATTAAGATCATCCCGTACTCGAAATCCCGTAATTTTGATATGCGAGTTTATGTCTAAACAGTTTGTTGAAAATTTATTTGTTAGTTTTTTGCCCTTTTGCCTGAGCTAGAAAACACAGGAAAAAATTTCTGACTCCCTAGGCTATGGAAATGTATATTTCCAGATCTGGAAATCTGGATTTTCCCTAACAAATCCCTATCTAGGGAAGGTGCAACTAGTGCACTAGAGACCCTAACCTGAAAATAATTTTCCCGAACTCAGACTCAAACTTGTGACAGTTTAAAATTTTTGATTGAATTGTCTTATTTGAAAGTTTGAAAAATAAGTTCTGATTTAATTAATCGTTTAATCTATTTACTTATTTATAGAAGTGTATTTCTCAGCTCTATTGACCTCTATGAAACAATCTTACATCTTTACAATTTATAGATCTTATCATTCCATTCGTTTGTCAATTCTGTTATAGAGTTTTACAGTTAGGTACCTGGGCCTCTAACCCACTCTTCTTACAATCATGTTGTTTCCGTCATAAATTTCTTTAAGTAGAGTTTAGTCCTAGGACTACCTCTCACTTTCCATATATGACTCTTGTCTTTTTCTTTTGATGTTTTTTCTTTTGCTTTATGATGCCATTGTTTTATTATCTCGCGTTCTTTCCTCGAAAAATCGTCTGATACTCTGAAATCATCTTTATCTAGTTTGTGGGCTGATGCAAGTATTCTAATCCTTTCTTCTTCACTCTCGAGAGTAACTTTTAATGGTCTCCATCGTTCATTTGTATACATTTCATCTTTACGAGCACCTATGCGTTCTACCTTGATTATCGTCACATTGAAAGCCATTTGTTGTTTCAGTGTTCTTTCTATAAAATCTTTGTCACCAACTCGTTGCTCTTCTTCGTTTTCGTACTTATTTTCATCTAAATCATGCACCATGATGTTGCATTTGGTTGATTTGAGCCAACGCTCCTCTTCGTTCACTGATTTGATGAAACTTTTTATGGTCGCCTCTTGTTTTTGTAGATCTTCTTTGGTGACTTCTACATATGATTGTTTTTTTGTTTCTGTGTTGTTGAGCTGTGTTTGAGATCGTTTGTCGTTCCGTTCTTTGTTGACGTCTTTTTTATTCATTAGCTTCTCGACTTTCTTTTCTAGAGAGGTTATTCTCTCGTTGAAACCTAATTTCGATCCATGATGTTCATGTTTATCTACTTCCTTCGTTGTGATGTTACTGCGAGCTTTTTGTCTACTTGTTTTAATCCTCTCAAGTAAGAGTGGGGTTATTGTAACACAAATTCCACATTCGAAGCGCCAGGAAGCGCCAGCTTTTATATTGCAGACAAAGCTGAATCTGATAGGCCGGGAGCTCAGAGCAAGCATAATGAACAAGTCTATCACATCTCCTACATTGTAAGGTGTCGTTATCTGCTATGATGGTGTTTGTTAAACAGTTATTGGGTGTGCAATATCCATTGTTGAATTTCCTTGTTAGAATTTTCGTTGATTTCCGCCATATTGTTGCATTTTCAGGATCATGGCAGCACAGAAAAAAATTTACGTCAATCACATTTCCCGATCTGGAAAGAAAGAATAGAATAAATCAAGCAATGTCACAATTCGTGATATCTTGTAGAGAGTAATCAATTTAAAAACTTGTGATCTCTCTTTTCCTGACTCGTCCATAATCAGTTTAGAAAAACTTGGGATTTTTAATTTCCCGATGCAATTCTGAATGGGCAACTAGAAAGTTAAAAATATTAGTTTTCCACGTGTGGAAATCCGTTTTCACTAACACATTGGTAATACACTTCCAGCATGGGAAAATAGGTTTCCCTAGTTTCCTTACTTTCCCGAACTTAAAATTCTAGACTAATGTGATCGAATAAAAAACCACATCTGAACATGAACAATCCCTAGGCTAGGGAATCAATAATTTCCTGTGAAATACGATACCATGTGCTGTTTATCGAATACGTCATCTAAAAATCATTATCTGGTGACACAGGGTAATATCCTTCATCTAAAAATACTATCTGCTGTTCATCAATGATCTCTTCCCCGGTAAACAAACAGCAGATAATTTGTCAAAAAAGTCATTCTAGAAAAATGGATGTGTTGGTCAGTCAAAACCCACCACCTGGTGAAGAACAGCTTTACTTTGTGTGTTTTGAAAGTTTGGTGTATATGTACTCTGTCTCTGAAACAGAAAATGCTTTATCTTTCAAAGAACAGATTTCGAAATGGTTTTTATAATGTTTTGTATAATGTTAAGTATTTCTTACTGTATTGAATTATAAAATTTGATCTCTTATTGTTTTAATGAGTATCAATTTTGCATCTTCAAATGGCTTCGTTGGCTTTATAATCTTTTTAAACATGCATATTTTTTGCATATTTCCCAACTGAATTCAACCGTGGCTTTTTTGTTCCTGTTTTTTTTTTTGCATGAGTTTTTCCGTGAGTCGTGAAGAAGAAAATCAAAATAAAGGATTTAATCCATTATAACTTACTTTTCTAAACTCAAAAATTATTCATCTTTTTTTTTCAAAATAATAAGAAATTATCAGAAAAGACAAAGAACCTTATTTAATTTTCTCCTTTCATTAAAGAGTTATGTCATTTTTTGCTTTGGACATTGAATTGTAAATGGTTACCAACAGCATAGTTTTCAACCATGACCATCTTATCAAATGGCTATCGCTAATGAGCTGGATGAGATCTAGCCTGGGGTCCACTTTTTTATAGACTGGATGGCGCGATTAAGTGGCCTGGTATTAGTATTTGGTAATATGTTTTTGCTTAGGCGAAACAGTCCGCCAGATTTTCGTTGTTTTTGCCAGGTGAAAATAAGGGATTTTTAAATCTGTTATTGATGTTTCTTTCTCATTCTTAATTATATTTTTCAACTTAAAGTAGCTTTTTTGCTATTAGGATTTTAAACATTTTTTTAAAAATGGTAACCTCATCAAATGCTCCTAGTCTACTTCACTGGACTCATCAAAAATTATTAGAAAGCAAAGTTCAGCCAGAAGTAGATTCTAGTCTAGATGAGATCTGGACTCTGATTTTTAAATAAGATTTGGGAAACATAGTTGTCTCGTGATCAAAATTTCCAAAAAACCCTTAAAAAAAAACTTAACATCACTTTTCCTGACTAACCAGCTGCTCCAGAACATCTTTGAGGACACTATCATGTCTTTTATAAATAGCCAGTTGGTATGTTAACATCAAACTATGGGTCTCATTTTCTTCTTTTTTTCAGTTAGTTTATCAACAATCAGATGTGTTTGTACATACAGCTGTGCCGGGATCTACTTTCCATGATGACATCATCAGAGGAACTCTTACTATTTATAGTGATGTAAGTTACCAAATCAAATTTAAAACGACAATTCTTTCTTTTGTGATATTTCAATTTCATAAACACTTTCAATTCTTTAAACATTCACGTTTTTTTTATAAGGGCATCCAAAATTTGAAGCCTTTGGATGTTCTTAACTTTTTCAGATTTAAGCCTAAAAATGTTTTTAACATGTTGTTCTTATTTTCGCCATTTTGTGGGTATTTTTGTGCGTTTTTCTAAGAAATTGGGTGTTTTATTGTCCCCAAAGCCTTAAAAAAATGTTCTTAATTTGTTCTTAACATTTTGGCCATCAAAGCCTAATGTTTTTATATACCGGGTGCACCAAAAAAAAGTATACAGGTTTGTCGAGTTATTGTGAGCTTCAGGATTTAAAGGAATAGTGTATTGATACAGTTGAACTCGACAGCAAAGAACTCGCTCATGTTTTTCCCGCAAAAAGTAAAACTACCCGAGTGAGTATTTCCCGTCAAGGGCGCGAGAAAACCGAACGAGATTCTAGTCTTGCTCAAAAAACGAGCTAGAAGAAAATGGCGACTGGAAAATTTTTATTGAGAAAAACTGCAATCTTTACGAGATCTTCATTGATCATTTTGTGGCTGAGCAGTGTTAATATTAACTGAAATAGGTCATATTATTATTTGAACTATCATTATGGAAAGTTTCAATGTTTATTTTTCTATGATGCTGAAGATACAAGAAGATATTTAATATCAAGGTTGAATTCTTTTGCTAACCAATTTATACAGAACAATCTCTTCTCTTGCTTCTTTCAGTTAAATAACAATGTAGTCAATTTTGAACACTCAAGAGGAGAAAGAGATTTCTATTTTCTCTCGAAAGTGTGCATATGGATCTGTGAAGTAAAATGAAACTCATCAACAAGACAAGAAAGACTTGTTCATCTCTCGAAAGTGTGCATATATGGATCTGAGAAGTGAATGAAACTCATCAAGACAATAAAGCCTTGTTCAAAGAAGATTTTCATGGTTCGCACTTCAAAATATGGGACATTTTTGTTCATCCAATGACTTGAAAAATCAACTCTGGAGACTGTAGTCTACATAACTTCAAAATACTTCGATATAATCATGGAACGTGGATATTATTTTCTCGATAAAAGCACTGTATCATGAGATTTTGCACGAACCAAATAAAATGAAGTGAAAAGTAACTCTACGATGAACGAAAGACTCTGGTTCTGAGCATCAAATTGTACTGATTTGGAATTTTATGAAATAATGTTGAGGAAGTAGCAGTAGGACACATTGATTTGATTAAATTTAAAATCCTGTGACTATCATTGAAAATTAAGATCAAACCATTGATCAAGGGACTTTGTCTTCTTGTGCTTCTGGCATGGTTCGACTCTGAAGCTACATATCTCTGCACCCTTTTTGAAAGTCCTCGTACATGCTATGATTTGGGAACAGTTGAACGTATTTTTCATTTACCAGTTTGTTTCGTGATGGATGGACATAGCTGCATTTTTTACAGTGGTATGGATATGCTGCTGTAAGAAGAACTATTTATATTTTATTTACGTTGTTAAGAGTGAATGTGGAATATTGTGACTGATGTTGTATGAAGTGACGATAAATACATATACTCAATGATAAAATTTTAAGATATTAAAAACATTTTCTGCTAAAAAAAGGAAGTATTTTTTCACCAACAGTTTTCCCTATGAAGTGCTACTGTGTGAAAAATTCTGAGGGTGCTTTAATTGGGCTCTTCCAGAAAAAATCCGTTCATGGGGGGTGGAGGATGAATTGTCCAGGGGTATTGAAAAAATACCAAAAATTGCAATGTCCAGGGGTAATTTTTTATGTCCACGGGGTTGATTTGATGTTTGTCCAGGGGTATAACCCGTGTCCAGGGGGTTAAAAATCAAAATGTCCAGGGGTAATTCATGAAAAAAATAATATATCCTCCACCCCCGATGAACGGATTTTTTCTGGAAGAGCGCATTGAGAATTTTTTTTTGAATGGAAAGAAATATTTTGGAAGGCAATTTCAAAGAGGAGGTCATATTATTATTCAAATACTTTTGCATCACTCTTGATAAAAGTGAAGCCATAAAGAATTTGTAAATACTTTATATAGTTTTCAAAATCCAAATGTATATACAGGAATTTTGTAATGTGATGTTATTTTTTTCAAAAAATGTTTTATGCTTTATTTACTATTGTTTTTTATTTTGTTCATCTGCTCTTGATGAAACACAAAGAACACAGGAAAACAAAAAAAAAATGTTTATATCTTCTCATTTCGCAATCTCTTTGTGTATAGAAAAACTCTTGTGTAGTATTTACATTTGTGAATCAATTTTGGCATAGCAAAATAGAAAATTTCCTTCATATAAGTATGATACAAGACAGAAGAAATTACACGAAAGATTTTTCATTCCCCTCCCAACTTTTTTATGTCGCAAAGTATTTTTCGGTTTGTTTAGATTACGAAAACGAAAGTGAAAATCCCGTTCGACCAATCAAATTGTAAACTTTTATCGCGCTCGACCAATCAAATTCCAGACACGTGACCATAATATTTTGATTTGCGTAGCAATACACTATTCCTTTAAAGTTTTTGCTCATTCTTTTTTATCGTATAGAGGATGCTTTAACTTAAATTTTAAGCTATCATACATTAAATTTGAAAAAGTAGTTCGAAAGTTATTTTTAAAAAACTGACTTTTTTTCCATGTCGAAATTTCAAAAAATCATTAAAAACAGCAATCACGCTATAAATAAGACAAAATGACAAAAACACAATCTTATTGTTTTTTTTATTCTTTTTTTTTCTTATTTATATTTTGCCAACAGTTTTTCCATCTTATTTGCAAGTCATGAACATTTCCAAGACGAGCAAACTCAATGCAGACCCAAGTTCTTTGAGCAACTAGTCGAGCTGAATGGTGATCCATTTTTTCAAAAGTTTTCTCACATAGCACACACATGACATCAAAACCTCTCCAAAAGTTTTTTTCAGCTTTTCCAAAAATATTATCCCACATGGGAATAGCTTGTTTTACCATATTTTCAAATTCCTTAACAAGTTTTGATGAATACAGTTGCATTTTTTGCTATTTTCATGTGTAAAGGAGGTAAGTGTCAAAAGAAAAGTTTGCTCACTGTTTTTCATGATTTTGTGAAATTTCGACATTAAAAAAAAGTCAGTTTTTTTTTAATAAGTTTCGAACTACTTTTTCAAATTTAATGTAAATAGCTCAAAATTCAAGTTAGAGCATCCTCTATACGATTAAAAAAGAATGAACAAAAAATTTAAATCCTGAAGCTCACAATATCTCGACAAACCTGTATACTTTTTTTTGGTGTACCCGGTAGTTTGTTCTTATCAAAATACAGTTTACGCAATGTGCTTCATCTTATTTTCTATAGGGTGAAGGAACATTTGTAGAGTGGAGGCCATCAACTGGTTTTACACCAGTAGAATACGAAGTTCATCCTGTCTTTTCTGGTTCAATTGAATATGGTGTCGTCACAACACAAGAGCCTCTATCAAGTAATTACTGCTAAACATAACTCATCCGTTTCACAAATCGAATGTAAATCTTTCCAAACAACATAATTTGAATGTAGCGTGAAAGTGCTCATGGTTACTTTGTTCACAAGGTAATTATCTTGTCAATTCTTTTTTCAGTTGCCAGTTCATCTAAAGAAACCAACCAACCACCACCTGTTCCTTACAAAATCACATTTAATGTCGAACAAATCCACTCAATACGAAGATCTGACCCTAAACTTGCATGGTCTTATGTTTTGTTTTACATGAAAGATCACCGATCTCAACCAGCACTGCATTTCCATAATGGGGGCATCCAAGAAATGATTTCTTGTTTGCAGAGATACATCTGGTTAACAAGGTCAAAACTACTTTTACGCAATTTACTGTATACAATAGGCTTCTGCTCATCCTCTAGCAAAAAAAGTTTCTTATAGAAAGTATATCTATATAGGAAGTATATATATAGAGGTCTGCGATTCAGACTATGTATACAACAACTTTTTAACTTGGTTTTAATGAAAATGATAAATTTCCTTAAACCAGGATTTTGCCAAAATTATAATATATTCAGGTAACGAGAGTACGTGTCTTCAGTAAGTACCACACTGTACCCTCTTATATAGCACATAGGTTAAAGTATAAAAGGGTAATCAGAGAGAAGTTAATAGTTACACATGATATTTTCTTTTCTCTAGATCATCTTTGAACAGTAGATTATTCATTGTCAAAGAAAGAGATGACGCAATGCAAAGTGCTGTCAATCAATTCGAATTGTTCACAGATAAGCCAGTTGGTGCCATTTCGGTGAGTTTCCTTCAATCCTAGTATCTTAGACCATCCGAAACAACAATCTAAGCAAAACAAGGGAGGGTAAAGGTGCTCTTGGGACAAGATGTTACCAAAAAATCAATTTTGGAGGCACAAATTCTTTTTCGAACATGATATTACTCAAGTATTTATACTGGTATGATGAAAATTCCTAACATTTCAATTTACTTATATTTTCTTAAATTACTTTTTTTAGAAATTATTCAACAATACATTTTATGATACATTGAACAACTTCTCTAAAGTAACTAACTACGTTTTGAGTGGTATGGGACAGCTAGATTTACAAGAGCGCCGTCCAGAACGCTCAGCCAATGGTGGCAATGATGACGAATTTGAATTTCTTCATCCTGATGAGGTTAGTCGAGTTAATAATTATTAATTAAAGTCTGCATTCCAATAAATGCTCATTTTTCGCCAAAAAAGTTGGAACCTATTTTTATTTTTATGCCCCCTTTTTATCAACCTATTTTAGAACACCATAACCTAAGACTCTGTAAATTGAATTGGTTTGAGTTTTCTAGAATCAAATGATGTCAAATACGTGTAACCTCTGAGCGTCAATGCAGTGCCTTTGCATTTTTTTAGCATTATTTCCCTGATCTCCAAAAATATTGGTTCTTCTTACAAGAAGAGTGTTAATATAATGTATATATGCTGTTTGTATGAATATAAAAATACCTAACAACTCGAACAGATACGGGAAAAAAAACTATCCTCGGAAGGAATAAGAAATACTAAATATAACGCTCGGAATCAGAATACTTAGATATGACATTTGGAAGTTTTGTTTCGTCTTTCAACCCTAGCTAAGCTTCCTGCAAAGTTCTGTTTATTTGAGAGCTAGGCTAAAAAGTGTATTTATTAATTTTTGGCAATATTTATGTTTATTCAATTTCCTATAGCTATGATTTAAATTTCGATTAAAATAAAGATATTATTGTTGAAAAGTAAATCCTACTTGCGTTTATAGTGAAAAACTTCCAGATTTATTTTCGGAATATTTCGAAACAGAAAACACACTCTACAATATGCAAAGTAAAAAATAGCTGCTAGGTGGTTATCTTTTAAAAGGTGAATTACTGGCGATATGCGATCAATTGACTGGGCTACTCTTTGAAAATTTGCCTTTGCTATATGTATATCAATGGAAATGAAATTCTCAATACTTTTTATTGCAGTGTTATAAAATGGCCTCATTATGTTTATAGTATCAGAAAAAATTGCCTTGAAATCGTTCACCCTTCTTCATGCAAAAAGATTTTTAATACAAATATGAAGCAGACGGATTTGTTGGGATTTAATATTGATCCTGTTATAGCATCAAATATCGCAAGCACTGTATTAGCTTGGAACTATGCTTTGATGCATTTATATACATGATCGTTGAGATCATCAGGGATAAAGATCAGACAAAAGTGAAAGCAAATCAATTGGTTTTATCGCTCTCAATTCCTTATATAATTGTATGTGTAGGTCAAACAACAAAATTCTTTTACAATATATGGACTTTGCGTCACGTCGCCTTTACAGGTGCTCCATCCTCGAATACTGTTTTAGCTGCTCTGAGCACAGATCTTTGGATTGCAATCCGTTTTCTATATGCTTATATCCAACTTTAAATCGATTTGTTCATTTCGGTATAAGCGCTGGTCCGATTTATTTTAATTCTTTGAGTTGCTAAACAAAGTCTTTCGTGGAAGTGAAACATTTATCAGGAAAATTTTTGAAGGACTGGTTTATAATTTTGTAATGCTGACGCTCAATGTTAATGTTTACCGCATAGCTCTCAAACAAAAAGCGCGTATTCAAGCCGAACAAATTTCAATGGATAGAAACTCACGATTGACGAGATCGGGCGAAAAAATGCTTGCTTTGGTTGTTCAATAACATTCAATTTGTTTTGGATCCATGTTTTATTGCGTTGTTAATAGTTTGAAAAGATGTTTCGTATTATGATCCATATATTCCCTTGAATTACGCTATTGGCAATTTACGATTTGTTGCTAGAATTCTTGCAGAAGGATGAAAGTCGATTTTTGCAAAGTAGAACCTTAAATGTGGAGCTTACAATTATGCTGATTATGCAGTAAATCGACCAATGTTCTAAAACAGCGAAATTTACAAGTCTTTAAATGAAAGCACTTTATACGGAATTATCAAAAACTACATCAAATTTCATGTCCTCTAATCGATTGAAGAACTAGAAAAGGCAAACTATTGGAAAGCCTGGGAACCTCAAAATCACTTCTCGAATGAATGTAATTAAAAATGAAATAATTCCTAACAGTATAATTTGATTGGTTATTTAAAAATATTTCTTTCATATTTATCTTTCTGATAATTATTTTTGCACTAAAACAAATATTATCGGTAGGATAAATTAAGATATCCTTTGTTCTTAATTTCGTATATTGGTTATTTCCTTTTTTAATGATTTTAAGATTTTTTTGCTGTATTCTTCAGGTTTAATAAAGCCTTGAATTTTTTTCACGAGACAACTTTCGAGAAAAAAAGAAATCTTCCTCAACCATCCGTCATATTGTCCACAAAAATGACATCGAATTACAGCATCGCAAGTTTTACCTTAGCTTTGATCTTTTCTACACTTCACTTTTTCATATTTATAAATATCTTGAGAAATAAGAGGCAAAGAAGAATCAAAGCCAATCAGCTGATTGTAGCACTTTCGTTTTCCTACATGGTGATATTTTTTGGTCACATTTTTATGTTCTTTGCACATTTTGGACATTACGTTGTATTGGGCGCCATAGTTTGTTCTAATATCACTTTAGCGGCTCTCAGTGTCGACCGCTGGATTGCAATCCGTTTTCCGTATGCTTATCCAATTTTAAACCGGTTTGTTCAAATCGGGTTGTTGAGTGCCGGTCCATCGTTTTTCATTTTCGAAATAATGATATACGAGTTATTTGGAATCGATGACCGAACTTTAATTCAAAATATCAAAGCTATTGGAACACTTTTAATTATATTGTTGATGATATATCTGAACATTGAAGTTTATCGGATCGCCCGACGGCAGAAGAAACGAACCCGAGCTCCAACGATTTCTAACGTTACGACTTTAAATCGTGCAACGACGACTACATCTAATGATAGCACACGACGCCGAAAACAAACTTTTCGGAATAAAGATTTCTCACTTTTTTATGCTTGTTTTGGTTGTACGATCACTTTTTTCCTTTTCTGGACACCTTCCATTGTTGTTTTATTTTTATCCTGGAAAGAATATTTTCCCTTAACTCACGTCATTGGGAACTTGAATCCTATCTCGGACGCTGTATTGATCGTCAGATTTAATAAAGTCTTAAGAAGAAACGTCAAGTCTCATTATAAAAGATTAACATGTAGAGAATAATATTGCTATTGGATTATCTTAAATTCACGAGACCTAAAATTGCGTGACTTTAAGCTTGACCTTGGCTTCTGTTATAAATTTTGTTTATTTCTTATGTGAAAATATTTTATTTCAAACACTTGTTTAAAAAAAAACAATTCATAAGAACATAAGGCTTATTATTTTTGCCAAAACAATCCTTGCCTCATTGAAAAAATGCGAAAGACGTGAAAGTAATTATTATCAGGGACATTTTAAATACACTTTTAAGCCTGAAAATCATAGAAGCCAAACTTAATAATGAGAATTGTAAAGTAAAGTACAGGCAAAATCAAAAGCTTTCAATCTTAACACTTTGGGGCCTAGGCTCAATTTCAATGAAAATTGAGTATGTCTTTAATTTAACACCGTAACTTCATCCAACCAGTCTGAATTTCCAAGACACCAAAAAGAATGATTTCGAAAGCAGCCTTATTTGCTAAAACTTGGGTTATCTAAATAAGGAGCCAAGGAGTATTGGATTATGTTCCGATGTTACGGTTCCGTTCCGAAACGAAACGAAATGGATCCGAAACAAACGTGAACGTCAAAACTCGAAACGTCAAAAAAGAATACGTTATACAAAGCAAAACAGATCGAAACGGTTTCGTTCGCTCCACTTTTTTCATCGGAACGGAACTGCTCCGTTTTCTTGTTCTGAAACGTTCCGAAACCAATATGAACACACTCGATCCGTAACGAAAATCATACCGGAACGAAACGGAACGGTAACGTATGAACATGATCTCAGTGGAATCTCAAACAGAACATAGACGAATATTTGTTTATATGAGAGTGTATGTATATTAGAACTAAACTATAAATCCGTTATCCATAAATCTTAAGTCCGTGAAACAAGTTCAAGTCCATTAAAAGCCGTTAGAATCAAGTCAAAACATTCGAAAAGTTATTGATGTCGTTGCATTGACACATCGTTATCCTTTCGGGTGCGCTTACGATTGACACGTGTTTTGGTATTTGTTGCAGGGTCACCACTAGATGGTTGTTGTGAGCTAGTGAGCTCGATAAGAACAAATTGGTTGATTGTTGGTTGGTTCAAAGTTGATGTGAAACTCCGTTTGGTTTGTTTTTGAAAACTGCCGTATTGTGGTGTGGTATTGTATCGTGGATTTTGAGTGGTTTGGTAATAAATTCCTGCTTGTTGATGTGCGTTTCGTTGATCCGTCAGCCGTCTCCGTTTATGCGAGAATGCCTGAAAAACGATGTTATTACCCACATGTTGGCGTTTACGCGCATGTAAAGAAGAGATGTCGTAAAATGGTTTCAGTGGGTTGATGGGTCGAACTGTGTTGTCAGATTTTGGTGCTGGTGATGTAATTTCTTTTGGAGCTGGTTTGTCGAATAAAGCTTGGAAGAGGTCTTCTTTAGATGGTTTTGGTGATAAAGTGTTCTTTGTTTCGGCTAACAGTGACTTTGTTTGGTCAATTGAGTTTTCCGGATAGGGTCGTTTCAAACCTGAACGACTACGGAAATTTAAATGATCTGAAAATTGCGATAATTCATCATTCAAGTCGCTCAAAATTTTCTGCGTAATGCTACTGCAAGGTCCATTAGATGAGTTTGAGTCTTTTCCCAAAATATCGGTTTTATTGATGACATCCCGAGTCGATTTCGGACACGCACGTGGTATGACGTCATCTTTTTTAGAATCCATTTTGTCTCCCAATCAGGAACAATGTCAACAAAATGAATATTGAATAAAATTCGTTTTTTTGATAGAGATAATATTTCTCGTGATTAAACAAAACAAATAGCGAGAGCTGATTAAAACACAGCTGCTCTTCCGAATGAAAATTCCTACCTGACTTTCTCAAAAATCAATACCTCTTTTTCAATCAAAAGCATGAAAATATATTTGACGTCAGTTTTATTTACTTTCAACGTCATTTCATTCGATAAAGATAGTGGGAAAAAATCGTGGTTCTGGCCTCTAGTTTTTTTCTCACTGATATGGCGATCAGCGGTTTGCGTGAATGGACTTTTTCGGTTGCGTGAAAAATGCATGAAAAAATGCGTGAAAGCTGGAATTGAAAAAAACTTGTGTTAACGTGAAAATCCACTTTTTGATCGCACTAATGCGCGAATCTGCGATATTTTTAGTCTGAATCGCAGACCTCTACAAAACCCCAGGTAGTATAGTAGTATATCCTCTATAAGGAGCACGAATCCGTTAGTGGATGCCAGCAGCCTACGATATTTTGTGTTTGAATACTTACGTGAATTTTCTCTTTTTTCCATCAATTATGTGCAAGCTTCCCGTTTTTGAAATATTTCCCCGATTTTCCCGAAAAAATTCAGATTTTCTCAAAATCGGGTTTGCGTGAAACTCGAGAAAAACTTGCGTGAATGCGTGAATTTCTAAAGAAATTGTGTGATTGCGTGAATTGAGGGTCCGCTGAACCTGAGGGGAATTGAATCAAAAGAAAAATCTGCAAAATTTTGTAGACCCATTGATGAGTGATCCACGTACGGTTTGTATTATTAGATTTCTGCTTCTAAATAACATCCAAACAGCATTATGTGTTGGCGTCGTAATATTTTCATAAATAAATTTTATTCATCAGCCGGAAATTGACCTGGGTACGATCATTCCTGTAGCACGTGGTGATCCTTTACAACCAGAAGAATGGTGTGCTTTCTTCAACAATGATGGTGCTATTACACACGCGCACAAATTGAAAGAAAGAATATTTCGAGGGGTAAGTAAGAAACAAATCAATACTCTTAGGTTCCAAATAAACGCCCCAAGCTTTCAAAGAGAAGGTTCCTTATTTTGCTCTAAATAGCCTGATTTTAGCCTATATTTACCTTATTTTTGGGTTTTCAGAAGTAAATTTCCAACCCCCCGGCAATCAGGTCCCCCTCCGTTTATTAAAATTTTCCAGCCCCCCCCCCTTTCTTCGTACCCCTCCCCCCGTTTATTTGGAACCTAAGAGTACATGAAGAAACCCTATTAATTGTTTCGTCAAGAAAAAATTAGTACATCGGAGGATTAATTGTCCGGGGGTAGCAAAAATGGTCAAAACTTTCCTTATACGGAGGATCAACGGGGTTAACACCTTCTTTATATATCATAAAAAAGACAAGGCCCTTATCATGCGAGTAACCTTTAAAGACATTCTTTTTTATGATATTAAGGGATGCCTCTGTGCTGACAAAGCAGAATAAAGAAAAGCATTTTTTTCAAAGTTTGTGCTCGCGTTGCACAGAAAGAGGAGAAAGTTGCCCTTTCTTTTATTCAAAAATACTGCGTAAGCAAAAGAAAGGAGACGACTCATAAATGATGTCCTTTAACTTTGTGTTGAATCTTTAGGGCGTTCACGAAGATATCAAATGTGAAGCATGGAAATATTTGTTGGGATTTTATAAATTCGATTCAACATATGAAGAAAGGGGCGTACGAAGCAAGAAATTACGGTAAGAAAAGTATATAGGTCGGCCTAACATTTTCGAATGGTGAATCTCAAGCTATTCTGACTTACAATAGCTAGTTCCTCGACTGTCTTTATAAGGCTTATTTGATATCAATCGATACTTCGATAATCAGTCGGTTTGAATGAGATTGATATATGAGTGAAACCTTCACACTTCCAATCGGCAGAATGTTAGTGAGTCACAGTGATAGCCTTATCCAGATTGGGAGTGGATATATACAACGAGTTTCTATTGTTCTATTATCTACAATCTGAGCTTTACTTAGAGCGCGTTCATCTACTTGGTCTGGTTAGACTTTACTGACCATCATAGGCATTCAAATTTTATATCCATGACACATTACTTTCAAAACTACGAAAATAAGTGGACATTTTTTCATAGAGACGATTACAACCGCATGAAAACGCAATGGGAAAGTATAAGTGTTGAACAAGAGAAAAAATTTCAAGAATTTTCACAACGAAAACAGCTTGTCGGTATGTATCCCCTGTCGGACATTCCTGCAAGAATGAATGAATCGGTTTAAATTAGGCATATAAAAAATGTTGACGGGCCAATATGCTGTATATTTTCTGGTCCAACCATATTCTCCAGTTAGAATTTTTACCGTCAGAACAAATCCATCCGTATCCAAATAATATTTTCAACGCTTGGAAACGACCAGTTGGGAGTTTTTCTGAGCTGTCTCGTTTTTATTACGTTATTGTTGTAGTAATAGAGTAGAATACCATGTACTGTTTCTTCAAAATGGCCAGCTCTAACATGATATTAATGTTATTTCATTAGAAAAAGACGTTACAAGGACGGATCGAAAATTGGAATATTTTGCCGGTGACGATAATCCAAATGTGAAAAAGTTGTTCAATGTTCTAATGACTTATTGCATGTACAATTTCGATCTTGGTAAGTCACTTTAATACACTTATCCATCCCTAGTAGCCCGGTTGGCTTTTAAGTAGCAATTACCTCACCAAAAGCCAGGATTTTTCATTCCGTTTCTTGGGGAGTTCCACTTTGATGATTTTCGAAAAATAAAAGCCTTTGAAGTTTTTAGACACAAATTCGATTTTTTCACTATTACAAAGAGAATCGAAAGTTTAAAGTGACGTCGAAAAAATCGAATGCTGGAGCCCGAAAACCCGAAAAACTGGGCTCAAAGCATTCGCAAAAAAGTCGCAAAGTGGATTAGACGTTACTGCGTAGAAAAAAAGCCGGGATTTTCAGGGATTTTGTTTAGTATATGCCAGCTAGTTTGAATTTACAAGGAAATTACGTATGTCAAAATTCTTTAACTTCGAGAATGTCAATTCAACGACTCTAGGCATTTTGACGCCATTCCTTCATTTCTGGTAAACTTGAACCCAGTCTCCTCGTGATGTTATTATCATTATTATTTTCGTGCGACCAAATTACTCAGAAGTGAAGAGTTTTTTTAATAACCGTATTAAAGAAATTCGATACAGTAGACTCCCGGTATTCAAGCTCCAAGGTGGACAAGAATTTACTTCCAATAACCGGGAGTTCGAATGACTGAAAAATTTGTTTTTTCGCCAGATTTTCAACTTGAACTTAATGGGATGGACTTTTCTGAAGTAATTGAGGCATTGATTGTAGTTCAGTCGAGCTTAACATAAATAAATTGCTTGAAGAGTGTAAAGCCATTAATATTAAAACCTGATTTTTCGTAAGAAAATTCGATAATTGGTCCCAAGGGGAAAGAAATCGCTTCAAATGACTGAAAGCTCGAATAACCGAAAGTGTTTTTGCCTGAGTTGGGTAATAATAACCGAATTATTCGAGTAAGTACAGGTTCGAATAACCGGGAGTCTACTTTAGCTCCCTTCAAATCTTTGTTCTCCTTTATGGACATGTTTTTTTTTGACTGTACCAAAATGCCCATTTTCAACCAACCCGGTTCAAATCGGCACTAACAGAGACAGCTGAACCCTTTCTTATCGTTATTCAAAAATAAGAAAATAGATTAGTAGCTCTGTCCGATACTTTTTGTCCGATCTTAATAGCTTTTATGGAACTTAAGATATCGCTTGTTGAATCCGGAGTATTTCAGGATGAAAAAAATCATAGTCTATAGTCATAGTCTATTTCGGATTTATAAAGTCGGCTCTATATTTGGCTTTTGTCGTGTCCAATTTATATACGAAACTTATATCAGGGTGTAGCTAAAGGATTGAATTTTCACATCGACCTCTTTATTTTGGAAAAAAACCGGAGGAAAATGGGATCAAATTGATCATTTTTGAAATCTAGGTGCTAATTCTAATCGTATATATATTCTAGACAAGTCTATTTATCGGGGAAGTGATTTGAGATTTTTGTTTAGTTGAAAGAAAGGAACGAACTAAAGAAAACGGGAATTGTTAAAATGAGTGAAAAATGATTAAAAAAGTCGTGATGATTGTTTTGATCATACCTCACTCCGGCCTTTAAAGAAATTACTCTTCAGGCTATTTTATGATTTTAGGCTACCTCATGAATGCATAGAAACCTCCTCAGGACCGAATAATGAGTCATGGAGTGAGATATGATCCAAAACACTCCATGATTAATTAATCCTGAAATACTCCAAATTTTGAAATTTCAAATAGCTCATTTTAAAGCCCTTCCCAAATTTCAATACACATCAAAAATTTGGGAAAATTCATCATGCGAATGACGAAATAATTAAAATTTTCGAAAACCTGATTTTGGTACAGTCAAAAAAAAACATGTCCTTATCAAGATCATGTCTTAACTTCCTTGTATACCTATAACTATTTGCTCAACATGAAAACATTTCTGCTAAAAATGAAAATTACCGAATAATTTGAGATATGTACCAAGCTGGTTGCTTATAAAAACTGTTCTTAACAGAACCCTTCCAAATTATGTACCAACTTGATTTCAACTCTTCGAACGGCCGTACCGTAGCACTATCCGAATTTTTGTGGTTTTAGCGCGTTTGATTATCGAGCGTACTTTTCGATAGTTATCCGTAAGTATTAGCGATGTCTGTTTCGTGATGAAACCCGCATCGTAATTTTACGCAGAGTTATTAGTTTTCTATCCTTTATGTATACAAAGTAACGACGTTTATATCTTGTTGTTTCCTTTGAAATTGCAATATTCTAAGTAAAAACATGTTCATAATGACCTCTCTTCCAGGGTATGTTCAAGGAATGAGCGATTTGCTTGCACCAATACTGCGTCTGGTAGAAGATGAAGTTGAAACCTTCTGGTGTTTCGCTGGTCTCATGCAGATGGAAGAACGAATGTTCGAAATTTCACAAGATCTCATGAAAACACAACTGGAATGTCTCGGAAAACTGATCAAGTTCCTATATCCTAATTTCTGGGCTTTCTTAGGTAAGTGTTAACCTCATAAATACAGTCGACCCGCCATTTTTCTGGCCTCTCTGTATGTTTAACTTGGAACTCTTTGATTTTGTGTAATTTCCTTTTTTCTTTTTAAACAAGACTCATTGACCCTTAGAATGTATTTGTGTAATATATTGCTGGATACATATATAGGATCTAGCCTAATGGCGGTCAATCTGCTCCAAGGGGAAGGGGGGATACTAAAATATAAGCATTTTTTTTTGGTTCTTAGAAGACAAAAAATGGTTTATCAAATCGTCCTAAAAGATTTTAGTTCATGTGTACTAAAAATGACCACCCCTCAAAATAGGGTCGTTTTGGTATACAAAAGGATTATCGAAAAACGTTCTAATCCTGTTTTAGACAGGAGACCCGTCCTGTATTTTTATAATCTGATGTATACAGGACGGGTACGAGCTGTGAGGCAGATAGTGTGAAATTCGAATTTAGCGCTGTCCTCGCTTACTAAAATAAAAACCAAATTTCGGAAGTTGCGTTTTCTCTAAGAAAGTATGACCAGTGAAAGAATAACAGAATTTGATTGGCTGTGTTTTCAACCGTCATTAGGATCTGGGAAATTCAAACTCTCAGCCCTAACCATGCTATATATTTCGCCATCAGTATATAAAATAAGAAATCATAGCATGGATCTCCAGGCTAACCCTGTTTATGTCTAAGATTTTAGACCATTCCCATACTATTTGTTTTATCTTCTAAAAATAATTTTTTTCAAATTATTTTTTTAGAGAAAAAGGAAGCACAAAACCTATACTTTTGTTTTCGTTGGTTATTAATTTCGTTTAAACGTGAATTTGTGTATAAAGACGTAATGACACTTTGGGAGGTAAGTTCCTTCATTTGTTTTTCTTGTTTTGAGTTTATCAGTTTTAAAGGCTTTCAACACAAATGCACAAATATGTGCAGATTTACCTTTGAGACAACATGTTCAAAAATTCGCTTTTCGACATCATTCAATTTGACACGGAAAAAATGACAGGTTCGATCTATTTGAGCAACCACAGGGTTAACCATCCAGTTAGCTTCATATTCTGAAAAATATCAGAAATATAAGTGACATGTGTTTACTTTGAGTCGAAAAATGTATAATTATGTAAAACATCTTTTAAATATATTTTGATTACTCAACAATGCCATTTAATGAAATCTAGTTCAAAATCGAACTTTCGATAAACTTAAGAAAAACCGTGGCAAAGAAATGGAAAGTGTTCATGTCGATAACTTTTTTTCATTGTTGTTATCTTTGTAAAACTGTAAAAGAGCCCCACCCCCCCCCCCCCGCAAAATAGGGTTCAACCATAAAAAGTTGAATACAGTACTGCAGTGACGTAGAAAAAAGTCATGTACTAAAGACAAGAATCATATGAAATAGGCTAATGGGTTTGAGGTATAGATCCATTCTGATTTACAACCGACCAATTCTTAAAAAACATAAAAAAATAAAAAGTTATAGTTGACTTCTAGCGAAGAACATAAGACAGACGGGGTTCAAGATTCTACGGTGTTACCCACGTTATTAGTTTGACATTTTCTTTCAAGATTTCTGGAAGCTAATAAGATGATATATTCTTATAGAAGATATTATTATAAAAAAACAAAAATAAATCTTTAGGGCAGACTAGAAATTTCAAAAAAATTTCAATACGCCTAAAATTTGTTCATACTTTTCTTAAACCTCTTAATATTTGGGGCCTGGTGACAATTGTTAGGGTCTAAATGTGACTAAAATCTTTATTGTGAGACTTAAAAATTGTCTGATTTGGCTGAAATGTCTTTTTTACGCTGAACATATAAACGACAGTTGGGATTTTTTCCTGGTTAATAAAGTGTAACTGTTAAGGATCTGCTTTTTTTTTGGTCTATATAAAAAAAATACACCCTCCTTGATATTTTTGGAAAATGCTAATGTCATGACGCAGAGTTACCGAAATAAACCTGTTGTCTCATGTCTCTGTCACACACCCAATTTCTATTTTCAAGTAGAATTTTCCTCTTTTTATTGAATACGAGCTAAAAATTTCCTCATTGTTGAGGCTTTGATTTTGGATGGGAGGGTTGATTTTTTTACATGGAATTTACTCGAAATGTGGATGGACTATGGGTTTGCGAAAGAGGAGAATTTTGAAATCTCTTAGAGCTATTTTCAGAACAGAAAGAACAGAAAACAACCTTGCAAAGGGAATTTTTACTTGCTGCTTTTTGCTCGTGTGGTCTATATAACCTTCTTCTAAAACTGTTCGTATTTTCAGTAACTTTTTGTCTGATTCCCTAAGAATTTTTTTCAATCTGCGAAGCCGTAAAGTGACACAAAACTCGGATTTATCTGGGAGTCATGACCAATATTTTTGGGTGAAGAGTAGAAACTCTTTTTAAGTCAGAATTAAATGATAAGTCAAAACAGAATCTGGCAGGTTTTTCTTCAAAATAAAAGTTTTACCGTTATGAATTTGATGTTGAAATTCGTTTAAAAACTCGATTTCCCAAATGTATCTGGCCGCCATTTCTGAGGACGCTTAGAAATTATAAAAGACAAAACAACGGCTATAACTTTCTACAGAATCTAGTAGTTTTTTCATCAAAATAAAAGTTATACCATTATAGAATTTTGATGTGGAACTTTGTTTGTAACCATAGGCACTTTGGACACAAGAATACAGTATGAACTTCAAGTTGTTTATCTGTTGCGCCATCTTGGAACATGAAAAAGACGAAATGATGAAAAAGAATTTCGATTTCAACGATATTCTAAAGGTATGTTTGAAAGTCAGGGCCCACACCACCGGAGGGGGCATAGTAAAAAATTTTGGTTGCGCCACCTTAGACTCTATATTCATTTCCCCCAATTTCAATTTCATGGCGTGGGCCCTGAAAGTATATGTTTAGTGTGTAATGGTCGAGGTTAACGGCTCCCAACTGGCACGCAACGTTGTTTCAACGTTCATTTAATGTTCACAATGTCCATAAAACGTTAGATGAAAGTTGAAACGACGTTGTGTGCCAGCTGGGCTTACATTTTTATAACGAAAGCAGCTATATGTGTTATTCGAGTTATAGAAGGTTGTTTATAAGGGTTAGTTACCTGAAATCACTAAAGGAACCAGGGACCTTGTTCAGGTTAAGTAGATATATGAACTATAGATACTCAATTTATGGAGACTGGTTTAATACAACTGTATCAGTGTAGGATATCAGATATCCTTAAGCCACTCGGGAGTACCTAGAGGCCTAGAGTCAGCTTTTATTGATATCCGGTGGGCGAGGCATTTTTTTAAAACCTACCATTAATATAAGTACGAGTTAAAATTCAATGCTAAATTACACAGATCTAGCTATTTTATGTACCCTGTTTCCAGGCCTGGTGCACCCCTGGACACACTCAAAAAAGCCGGCCCTGAGATTATACTCAGTGATCGAAATACGCAGAAAATCCACCCCCATTGGAAAACTGTTCTAGAATACATCCTCCGCTGGAAAAATCTTTCATACCTCCCAAGGGATTTTTGAGCTGATAACAATAGCATTTGAAATCCTCACCCATAGGAAAAAGGGATTTTTTATCTCCATTGGTATTTAGTTACTTCATGTTATTCCTTACGAGTTAAAAAATTCTCACAATTATAGATCGGGTACCTGAAGTGTATATATTTTCTCGGCTACTAGATTTTCGCCAATCGCGAAATTTTTCTGAAAAACCGTGTTTCGCGAGTAATAAATTTCGCGATTGCCACTTTCTGGAATTTTGCGGTTCATTAAATTTGATGTTTCTTAAGAAAAGGGTTAAAACAAGAAAAAGACTTTTTGATTTTGCATGAAACATTACGTATTAGGTGTAAAAGTATCAAAATTGAAACAAAATATTACTGATCCCTTAATAAATTCATTCTCTCTTCTATTTTCAAAAATGTTGCGATTTCGACCTATTCTGAAAATTTTCCTATGTATTCAATTTCGCGATTTGGTGATTTTGAACAATTTAACCAGTACTACTAAATTTCGCGAAATTTTGACTTAAAACTCGAAAATGTATACACTTAAGATAGGTCAAATTCAAACTCGACCCTCTCAACCCAAGTTCTATTTTCAGATATGTCCAATCTGATTATTTTTTGAATGTGGTAAATTTCAATTCTAATGCAATGTTATTTTAATATGTTGTCCTTTGGGGTAATCAAAACAACAAATTGCCCCATTTTTTTTGTCACTTATAAAATTCAAATATCGTTTTTAGCATACTAACAAATTGAGTTGTCAGATGGATGTCAGTTTTGTGTTATCGAGAGCAGAATCCATAGTTTTACAACTGAAACAAGCTGATGACTTGCCTGATCATATTAAAGACTTGATTACCCAATCTCAAGATGGGGATAATACAGAGGATGATACTGGTTCAGCGAGGCAAAATGGTAATGTTTTGAATAATAGAGACAAAAATGATAATGATGATGTAACAGCGCTCGGAGGAGAAGGTAGTGTAGATGGACCTTTAAAAGAAGATGTAATTGAGTTAATGGTGGATACACACTCTGTATTTTGATTGTGCTTTTGCATTCTTTTTTGATAGTTTTGATAAATTTCTGTTCAGTCTTGTTAATCCTATTATTTTGTCCTGTCGAAAGCTTTCACATGTGGAAGGGTTGTAAATGCAGCGCTAGGTTCAAAAGAACTCAATAATGAGCCAATCAAGTGATTAGTTTGAGGGTAGTATCTTAGATCTGTCATAAATGTGTACAAAATAATATTATTATTTAAAAGCTAAATTTAAACTTACTTTTACATTTTAAGAGAATAATTTGAAATGATCATTTTCTTATATATTTAAAAGTTTTACGATTCAAGCATATATTTTGAATCCAAAAATAGGTTGAGTATGGGTAACAAATTCCTGGTAATTAATTTTTATTTATCTGGCTTGAGAGCTCAATGGAGGTGTGCCCTTCATAGAAGTCTCAAAAAAAGCCCTCCCGTGCAGAGACTTTTTTCATGAACCTATAATCTATCATTCTTGTTTATTTAAGGGTATGCAAAAATAGAAACTCTTTTAAATTTTTAAGATTGTCTCATGTAAAAAATGTCATTGCGTAAAAGTGACTATTGTCCTCGTCAAAAAATGCAAAACGCTGGTTAGTTCATACTTTGTACATTTTATTTTTCAAATCTCAATTTGATTTCTAGTTTAATTATCATTTAGCTGTAGTTCTTGACTTTTCGAGACATTATACTCAATGTTTTGTCAATGGACTAATCTATGCTTCAGGACTGTCTTAGAATTTCAGTTCTATCATGACAGAAGAATAATGACAAAAAGCTCTCTTACTGGCATCATAAATAACACAGTATTTTCAGTAAATTTTAAAATATTTTACAAATCTATATATTATTCCGATAAGATTTTTATATTACAGTATATTCAACAACTTTCAAAATGTTTGTATATATAAAAGTGAATTTTTTTGTATTATAAAGTATAAAGTGCTCTGTGCAATTAGATTTCTCGTGTTTTTCTCCTAAAATTATTCAAATTTTTTCCAGAATAGCATCTTCTAGTGTTTTCTCCTAGGTGGATTGGATCGGGGAATTTATCGAAGTCGAAGTCGTCTATATTCTCGATGCTAATATTTCACACGGTGCTTCATTTTCAGGGAATTAAGAAAAAAGAAAAAAGAAGAAGTTCGAAAATTGATACAAAGAATCAATTTTTTGAAAATGGAAGCTATTGCACCTGACGACCACTGAGTAAGAAAAATAACCAATTGACGACAATTAACCGACAATGATGGACGACGAACGATTTATGACGGATAGTGATGGGCGGATATATCGAAGATATGACGACATAAAGACGAAGCCCATACAACGGCTGAATTATGATAGTAGAGAAATCAACAGGTTCATCAAAAAACAGGTAATAAATCATCATCAAAACCCTTCTCTTCTTTGATATTTTCGTGTTTACTATTTCAATTGTTGTTGTAGAAGCAAATGGTTGGAGATATACGTAGAATGATAATGTTTCATTTTGTACTCTCATAACCAGGAACCATTTTTACTTCTTCACAATCTCTTAATTTTTATCAATTTCAATGATATTGATTATAAAAATCACTTTCATGATGTTATGAAAAGAGTCTTTCATTAACGAGAAATTTGACTTAGAAGGGTTAGAAGCTGCAAGGTTTGAACATAACAATGGAAAATTTCATCAAAGTGACAAAAAAAAACTGTCAATCAAAATTTAATTAATTTTTTTGCTTTGAAAATTATTTTAATCTCCAACCTGGTGTACCTGAAACTTCATATTTCCAAAGCAAAGACTGCTTTCGGAATGAAATTCTCACCGTAGAAGGCTTAAAGGTTTTAGTTTTACATAAGTGTTCCCGTTACATATCAGACACATGTTTCATATCAGGACAATGCCTCCCTATTGTTCTATTGTTCTGAATAAACAAGAAATTGTTTTTCTTTTTCCTCTTTCTGCCCAATCTTGTTCAATTCCATGTGAAAAAGCTTGTAAGTTAAAATTGATAAGTAAGCAAACGATATCACTCTTATTTAAAAACAAAACCTTTAATAAATGTGCCTTCAGTTAATCCAAAATTTAAGTTTAAGAATTAATTTTTTTTGTAAATCTAGTTTACTTTTTTGAGTATAATTTTTTGTAAAACACCCTGTATACTGAGTTGTATGAAAAATCCTGTTGCATTATGGTTATTAAAATTCTGAAAAGATGTTATGAATCACAAATTACAATTGAATACCTTTTTTTTTTGAAAAATCTATGAGCGGTGACGAGCTTTTGTGGTTTTAAGAGCTTATACTTGCGGGCTTAAAGAGATGTTTTGATTTTAGCATGAAACTTTTTTTACAGGAGCCAGTAATCATTGAGAATCTTGGACTCGTTGATTCAGCAACAAAATGGGATTTGGAGTACCTCCACGAAAATATAGGAAATGAAGAAAAGTCAGTTTACGTTTCAAAAACACACAAATTTATGTATTATAATGCGAGTCGGTGTGCAGTCTACCCTGACTTCATCCCACCTAACGAACAGCATAATATGACAATGACAGAATTCATCCGAAAATATCGGACTTGGAAACCGGGTGAACATCGGATTTACTTCCAACAAATACTCACTGATACAGTTGGGTCATGCATTTATAATGATTTTCGTAATTTCAAATGGAGTTGGTTGAATTCTAAAAAAGAGAGATTTAATTGGGGTGATTTGACGTCAAATTTATTATTGATTGGTCAACCAGGGAATGTTACCCCCGTTCATTATGACGAGCAACAGAACTTCTTTGCACAAGTTCATGGTTATAAACGTGTGTTATTGTTCGACCCCAAATTCTTTCAATGCTTGTACCCATACCCCTTTCATCATCCATGTGACCGACAAAGTCAGGTGAGAATATCTTTCTTCTTACTCTTCAGTTTTCTTTTGTCCTCTTTGATCTTTGGTTTCAAATTTAAAACCTTACTTCTATTAACCTAATTCTAGGAGAGGAGGTCTAAACTTATTGAGCATTTTCTTTCATCTCTTACAATAAAATCAACAATCTCTGTAATAATTCTCAATAGCCTAAAGGTCCGAAAAACTTTTTTTGATACTCCATTTTAATGATTACCTGGTATTATGATTTAAAGGTTTTGTTTTTAAATAAGAGTGATATCGTTTGCTTACTCATCAATTTTAATTCACAAGCTTTTTCACATTGAATTGACACGGATGTGGAGCAAGATTGGTCAGAAAGAGGAAATAAAAATCAATTTTTTGTTTATATATCAGCACAGTATAACAATAGGGAGACATTGTCCTGGTATGAAATATGTGTCTGATATGAAACGGGAACACTTATGTAAAAAGAAAACCTTTGAAGTTTGTCTTACACAGAAGACCGTGCTCTTAAACCCATAAAGTCTTTGTACTTACTTATTAAACTTCGTTGTTTCAGATTTTCTTTGACTAATTTATAACCTTTCTTTGTATTTAGGTAGATTTTGAAAATCCTGATTATGAGAGATTCCCTTTGGCAAAACATTTGGCTGGATACGAAGGAGTCGTTGGTCCTGGTGACGTTCTCTATATCCCTATGTGTTGGTAAGTCTAGGTCCCTTACTATGTACGTTTCTAAGAAGAGGGATTCTAAGTTCTCGAGGCTGTTTGTCGAAAGTCATTTCAGAAGTCTTACGAGTTACGAAAGTCAAGTTTGAAGCCCGTCATGAAATAATATATCTATCAATCTTCAATGCGTGAGGAGGTTGGAGTCTACCAGGAAGGGATTACATCAAAATATCTGAAGTCGCTGCATTATCATTCTCAAAGACAACGGATTCGATTTTTGACGTCATTTTCTTGTAAACTTATTACCAGTCCCCTTAGAAACCAACTGAACAGTTAAGGGCTGATAGATATGAAACTTTAGCTTCATCCAAGAACTTAATCGTTCTTGAGTGACTATTGATTATTTCATATTTGCTTCTATCAAACAGGTGGCATTATATTGAATCGACAATGGATTCCCAAATCACCACTTCCATCAATTTCTGGTATAAGGTACGTATCCAAACTTTGAAAGTTAATCATGAGTTGTTCACACTAACCTTTATATTCCCTGGGCCAAGCTATATCCGTTATTTTTGATCGGAGTTTTTAGAAAGGTGGTACCCTAATGGTAGCACTACTCGATGTTGGTCGATTTATAATTTTCCGTTTAAAAGTTTTTTCACCCACACTCAGTAGTGCTACCATTAAGGTACCATTTTCAAAAAATATCAGATCAAAGATTTAGCTTTGCCGGGATCGAAAAAATGTGTCAATGGTTTGTAAAGGTCAGCGTAGATGAGAGATCATCAAAACTAGCTGATGTTTGGAAGAAACTTTTGATACCTACTAATAAGGATGAAAGATTTAATCGTAAAGCTAGAAAGTATTCGATAACTGATGACATTGTCAAGAAATATGAAAAAGATTCTTGACCACTCAGATGCATCTTTAGGATCTAGCTAATGAAATTTTACAAACGATACCCCTTTATTGTATAGATCAACATTTAGAAAACTTTTTTTCAGGGCCTTGTGCAGAAAAATGGCATCACCGAAATTGGCCTATTTTTTTTCCAATCGATTGCACTTTTTATTGTTCATTCAGACACATTTCAAAGGTTTTTCAAGGCTTAATTCTACCCGACTATATTTCAGCACCAATCAATGACTTTGAGTGATTTGAGATTTCCTTTGAAATGGCAGCAGAAGTTAACGGTCTCAAGAAATATTGAGAAAATGTTAGGTGAAGCACTGGGTGATCCATCAGAGGTGAGCTCTTTTTTTTTGCGTTTCTGTTAGTAAACTTAGCAATGACATTTAGCCAGAAAGGGTGGAAGGTGGCCGCTTATTCGCCAGGACTTGGCGTTGAGTTGGTTATTAGCTAAATTACAATTTAACGGGTTAAATAGACACAAATTTTCTTTCTTGGGTACCCAGACCGCAAACTCTTTTCTTGAATTCTGATGCTATTAGTTCATTTTACAGTCTGGTTTACTTAGAGCCCCTTAGGTAAAATGGCTGTCGGGATGTGTGAGCCAAAAGAGTGACTTTTTCACAACCTCGAATTAAAAATGCGAATTAGCGATTGAGTTTCTGAAAAAAATTACAAAATAAGATGAATCGACTACCTTACAGGGTCATAAATTCTCGTTATTTGGATTAAACTTCGAAAGTTTTGGCTGAACATGGAGATAAAAGAGTTCTAAAAATATTTCGATATTCAGTCTCCCGAAGGGTCGATTTTCGAACTTTGGCTTGGACATACACGTTACCTTGCAAACCTTGTACCCCCTGGGCCTAGAGCGCTTGCAACCAATTCAGAATACAATGTACGAATAATTCGTCCACTCGACAACGCAACAACGCAACAAAATTAGTCAACCCTGGGTTTAAAGATTTAGATGCAGACTTTTGGTAACCCGAATTACAGAGTTTTAACCATATAAGTTAAATCACTTAATGACATTGATTGTAGTTTCTATTTCATTTTGAGTCTAGAAACTCAGGCTAGAAGTATTCATTCTGACTTGGTATAACCTTTTATCTCTACAGATTAGAGAAGGCTTCGGTTAAGGTTACTCCCGAAGTTTAATTTTTTTTCTGTGATTCCCAAAATGTAAAGCTACCTAGTGGAATTTAATGTGGAAATTTTCTCATTTTAAATTCTAGGTTGGACCATTCTTAAACGCATTAGTCAACGGAAGATACACTGACCAACCTGTGGACATCAGCGAATTTTCCATATAATACAATCTATGCAAAAAATCAAAACACCCCAACCAAAACACTTTTTTCAATCGCAGGTATGACTTTCCTCAATAGCGTTTACTGATTCCTCGCTAATAATACTATATTTACTCTTCGAATAAGAATTATATAAATAAATTTTTGTAATGTATTAACAAATTAGAAATTGCAGGTCAATTTTAAGTATATTTTAGTCCAATTTACCTTTAGACTTTGTTTTTGTATATACGATATATTATGCTAGGTATGTTCAATTGACAATAGATTATCATTCAAATTCAATTACATAACATTTCACAATTCTGTTTTGTCCAAATAACAACAACAACAACAACAACAATAAAACAATATTGACACTTTCCAATTCCTACCATTGAACGATAATAGTGAACAAGCTTCTTAGTAGAGAAGTTACGAATATAGTACATAGCCTATTCTAGCTATCAGTTTGAGTCTAACAAAACAGCTTTGCACACAACCTTGTTTTTAACAGCACAATATCTGGAATATCTTTATTGAAACGCTCTTAGCGATCCCAATCCAGCAAATTAGCCACTCTTTTAGGAGTCGACATTTTAACATCTGAATCATCCATAGAAATTTCGTCTCTATGATTCACTTTCCGATCACTTATTTGGAAGTCATTAAATCCGAACGGATCCACAACTTCTTCGTGTTTTGATGTGGTTAAACTATTGTCTTTGGTGAATCCAAATGGATCTAAAGCTTCACTTTTGTTGTTCCCAGCTTCTTGATCATTTTGATTTTCAGATTCTGCATCTGGTGTCGATTCTACGTTCCCATGGTCTTTAATGGATGATACATGGACATCTACTGAGATTGGAGCTTTGAGGATTTTACTCAAATCAATATCATCACCGTCATCTTCGGTGGCATCAGCTCCTGAACCAGATGCATTGGAGTCAAATGTGGTGCTGGCGGTAGAGTTGCGTTTGCTGGGTGATTTGTTTTGCATTGGTTGAGATTCTATATTTTTGTTAGAACTGTTTGGAATCATCATTGCTGGTTTTCCAGGAAGGATTGTTGCCTCAACTTTAAAACCAGATGTCAATGGTGCATCATTAATAGATTCTATATACTCTTGGTTGTTGGGTGCTGATGTAAACTTAGGTGATTGACGAAGTAGTTCTTGATTTCCACCGTTGTTGGTTATCGACGCCCCAGTGTTATCCAGAGTTATTTCTGGTTCAGAATCTCCTTCGACAAGCTGTTGGCTTCCAATGCTTTTGAACCGTTTGATAGCTATTGTGTTTTCCTCTATCGGTGTATTTATAATCTCACTTCGTTTGTTGTTGGATATCTGACTTTGTTGAATTATTGGTGAGCTTAGATCTTGAGGTATCACATTCGATAAAATATTCTTAATCTGATTTCGTTTGTCATTAACTTTATTAACGATTATGCTTCTCGCATTCTGAATGTTGCCACCTTTAGATTCACCAGAAACCTCATTACTCTTTGTTGCAACAGGTATTGGATGGATTCGGCTTCTCTTGAATCCAGTGAATTGACCTGGTACCAAATGGATTGGCTTCAGGATATCTTTCTTCTTTTTAGCAACAGTCTCTAAAGGTTTCTCTTTATGAATGGATGAAGAAACAGGTTTAGAGTCTTCACCAAAATCTTTGTAATCTAAATCTATAGGTTTGACCGGAGCTGTGTTATTGGAAACTAACGATGATTGATTCTGCCGAGGTAGTTGTTTGTTAATAATAGTTGGCTTCTCTCTCATCATGACAGTCATGCGTTTGAATGTTGTATTCAGGAATTTTGAGATATTTCGTACTTTCTCATTTTGGAAAGCTGCAAACTTTGCTGCTTTCTCGGTTTGAACTGTCTCTTTCAACGCTGTATCAAGCAAACTTTTCGCTGGTGTTTTAGCAATATCCATACGTCTGGCAATGTCAGTTGCTTTATTGGATGCTTCTCTGGCAAGCTGAGCAGATTCAATAGCCTCTTGGGCTGCTTGCTGAGCTGAGATGAGAGCAACTATAGCCTTCTCTTGTAGATATTCCAGACTTGAATTGCGAGTATCAGCATGAAAATATTTAGAATATTTCATAGCATCTGTGGCAACGCTTGATAGAAGAGAGGCTCCACCTACGATTCGTTTTAACCCATGTTCAACTTGGTTTGTATTTTGTAAGACTTTCTTTGCCTCTGCCATGACGTTTTGTACATCTTTTGCTAGTGTTCTCACGTATATTTGAATCGGTTTCTCAACTGGGATAATATGTTTCCGTTTCGGATTTGATTGTTTGAAATGTTCAATACTCTTCATTTTTCCCTTCACAATGTTTATTTCACTGCGTTTTGATCCATTACGGTTTACGTAAGTCTTCCTGTTACTTTTCCCGTTCTTCCGTTGCCGTTTCCTCAATTGTCGTTTACGTTGTCGTTTTTGATGTGTTTTACGTTTAATCGAGCGGTGCCGATGTTGGTGGAAAGCTTCCATAGCAGACCGCCTTTTACGTTTATTACCAGACTCGTCTTCATTCAAAACCATTATAAAGCTTTCAGGAGTTTTTTGGTCAATATCAACAGTTTTATAATCTTCCTCTGAATCCTTCTCTGTGAGTCCTAACTCGATCGGTATATCAGGTTTAGGCTCCGAGTCATCACTTTGATTTTCATCACTGCCTCCTCCTTTAGACTGCTCAACACATGTGGTTTCAGAACATGGCTTTTTCTTTTTTTCATCTATAGTAGACATGCCTTCTTTATTCAATCGACTGTTTTGTTGTTGAACCTTCTTATTTTTGTTTCCGAGTTCGATTGGGATTTCGGGTGCTTTTGGCGGGAAATTTTCAACAGCATCACTCTCTTCTTCACCACTGGAGGAATCCTGATCTTCATCAAACAAGTCATTTTCCTTTTGACTCTGAACATTAACTTGCTTTTTACCAGAGATTTCACTCTTGGTACTATGTGTGTTTTCATCACTCAAGCCACTACCATTGTCATCACCAGAGCTTTTGGCAAACTCCTTAACAATAGGCTCAACATCGTGGTGAGTATGCAACACTTTCACCACATTATAAATTTTCGGATGTTCTTTAGCTGGTGTATATTTATACTCTGGTAAATCACCTTCGACATCCATACTTGGGTTTACTGTCAATGTTAATGCTAAGTCTTTCATAACCAAAGCTGTGGGTAAGTTAAGATCCTTAACTTGAACCTTCGGTGGTTCCTTCAATAACGTGTTTTGAACGTCAGTTTGAGGGCTAATAAATTTGAACATTGAACCATCAGTATTGGATGTGACTTGCAGATTGTATGAGTTCAGCTTTGCGTTCATCTCCTGTGCATGTGCGAAAACAAACCACAAGTGGTAAATCAATAGAAGTTTCTTCATTTTTATCATCTTTATTTCCTTCTTGGATTGATTAGGTGTTTTAATATTCGGTTAATATTTTGATCCCAAATTCAAAGCTTTTTTAATTACTCTTTAATTACTTTTGTTATTGTTTCAGTTCTACTGTTCGGTACACTGTGATATGCCGTGAAGCATGAAGGCGAAACATGAAATGCTCAAATAGAGCCTTGTTTATTGGAGACTTCATTTACTTTTGTTTTCTTTGTTTTGAGTTTTAGTTTAGACTGTTTGAATGTTCGAAACTATGTTTCATAGACAATTTCTTAAACAGAAGTATCTCGCAGGTGCCACAAACAAAACTCTGTCTTGAGTATATAATAACTTCTTTGACCCTTGTTTAAGGAAAATGATATACACCACCCTCTCATACTTCTACTTGATGAAAAGTTGAGTACAAGAAAATCAGGTACTTCAACCATCTCAAGTCGATTCGCTTTAAGTGTGCACTCTGATTAGCTATCGTATGGAAACCACTCTCAAGAGAAGCACTATAAATATGCTGACGTGGTTTTCACATTGCAGAACATTACATTACCGTTCCATCTCTTGGATGCTTTTCTAGTTTTCATTAAAGCGACCGTAGCACAAAGGTAGAGCATCCAGCTGCGGTGCGCAAGGTTGTGGGTTCGATCCCCAGCCGGGTCATACCAAAGATTCCCAAAATGGTACTTGATGCCTCTCTGCTTGATGCTCAGCAACTAAAGAGACGGATCAAGGGTAAGTGGAGAAATCTAGGGAAAGGAGTGGCGCCCTCCCCTACCTTCGGGTAGACAGCTATACGAAAAGGGAGCCTTCGGGTCGCCCTCGACTGCGGTCGCAATAACTTACTTACTTAGTTTTCGTTAGTTTTTGGTTACCTTGGAAATAGTGAAACGTTGGAAACTTCCGCCATTATGGAAGCACACGTTCGAATCTTACGCAAATAGAACTTTTGCTTCCACAATGGCGGAAATTGCGTGACTTAAACAAAACATGAAAAACCTCTATTGGGGAAGCTAGACAAGATTTGGTGGAAAGACCGAGGGTCAAGTTTCTCTAAGAGATAAAAGCAACAGGAAGTCAAGACTCTCGACCCTCTAGTGAGTCTGGATATTACCCCTTTTTTGGGGGGAAACTCCTTTCATGTCCGTAAGAGAAACAAATCTAAAAGAATAAATATAACAGAAGAATAAAAATGAACATCTTCAAATAAATGAAGTGATGTCTGGATCACCATCAGACTACCGATTAGCAGAATGTTAGGCACAGTGATGATGATGATGATGCAAAGTATCTTAGCTCCACGAATGAAGAAGGGTGCAAAATTGAACCCTAATAAACGGTACCGATTCTAGTTTAAGTTTCAATTATCACCATCTATTTACCAGCCTCACAAACAAAAGGTTAAATTTACTATAAAATTCTAAAGTTTCAACAATTACAAAGCAGAAAAAAATATATGAGTAAAATATAATATAAAATTTCATTTAAATTCTAAAAATATGTTAAGGATACTAAAATATTGAGAAAAAAAATCACAAATGAGGAATTGTTGTTGAAAATTTCACAATTTCATAATTTGAAAGCTGGTTGAAATCCATTTGCGGTTGCTTTATCACCAAGATTTCTTAATCCCAATTGTACAGTGACTAGATTCTTGCCTTGGTGTAAATCAGCGGTAACGAAAATGTATTCACTCTGAACGCCATACTCTCTCATAGCTTGGTTGACAAATCCTATATTTTCCATTTGTTGAAATGGTAATTTCGGATTCTTGTTATAAGTTTTGATGCATCCTGGATTGATTTTATTCATCAGTTGACAAAGTGTGACACCTGTTTTGAATTTTTGACGGAATTGATCGTGGCCTTTGATTTCGGATAAATCTTCACCAGTCACGTCTAAAAAGGAACAAATGAAGAAGAAAACTGTATTTTTATGTTAACTTTCAGCCTGAGCCCAGGGAAGGGGTGCCTAGGAAAGTGAATGAATCGTACAGATGTGGAAAATCACAAAATTAATTTTCAGTCCCTCTAAGGGTCGGTTTCAATAGGAAGATTTCAATCAGAAGATCATGAATTAGTCTCAATAAGGGTCGTAAAATTCATGAAGAGGGTAAAAAGTCGAGCAACGCAATACATACTTGTCGCAACCTTGGCACCCCCTCCCTCCCCGCAGACTAAGCAGACTGGTCGGGCGAAAATAATCTTTTTCAGGTTAGTTGGTAGTTTGCGGTTTTCGAGCCCGTACATCTAGCCATGGCCTACTAAGACAAGGTCATAACAGTTATATTCACATGTGACACACTTGATGTTTTGAAAGTTCCATAATACTAGCTTACCTTGTATCCAAGAAAGAAGAGAGCTTTCTAAATCCAAGCTATATTTCTTTTTCCAATTAGTTTTGATCTCAATTGCATCACCCATTGTTAGCAAAAGTTAATTTCTTTTTTAACTATAATTGAATGTAATTTTCATGAATTTTTGTACATCCCTGGGACTCGTCAGTACCCTGACTGGCGATCTATTTAAATTCTAATGCATCTGAGCCACAAAATATCATTCATGATTCACAATTAGTATATGTAATCACATGATAACGAGTGCAATTCGAATATAATTGCACGATTGATTTTTTTGTTATTAATTTTCCGAGTCCGAAAGGACGAGGAAAATTCGAAACAAAAAAAATCACGAGTGCAATTTTCGAATTGTACAAGTTATTATGTGATTACGGGCTAATCGCACAATCGCTTTCACTACTTTTTCCCAGTTAGGAAAGTAAATCACAGAAATTACACTGAGAGTTTTATATTTTTCTCTTCTATTTTATTGTTGTTTATTGATTTTCTTTCTCACAAAATAAATTTCGAAGGCAATTAAAACGTTCGATGCAAAAAAGATGTAAGAAAAATCATTAAAATCAATTTTGTAAACATTGGCGCGGCATTGGAGAGTGTGATTAACGATTAATTGCTCTCTACAGGATGCAATTAACGATTAATTGCTCTCTTTGAGGGCGTGCCAAATAAGAAAAAATAACCCATGTGCGATTAAGAGAAATAGTGAACAGACTTCTTACCGAATTCTTTATTGTCTCTTTTAGAGCGAAGGTTTGATTTATGTCAATAAAGAACAACCCTTTACTACGGTTATCTTTCGAATTCATCAGTCTAGAAGGCATATCGGTAGATTTAATCGAAAAGGAATTTATCTGATGATTAATGTTTGAAATGACCTCTTCTAGAAAAAATTACAAAAAGCTAATATTACTAGTATCATGCCTGACTTAGGTCCCTGACTTAGTTTAGATTTATTTCCACGTTACACATAGGAACATAATCTTCAAAACCCAGGCCTGTGATCGAGGTCGGGTGTAAATGGTCAGTTCAAGACCTTTAATAATTCGCTTTGCTCAGGTTTGTAAATTATTTATTATTATTACTCTCGAAAGTCTCTCAAAGGGGTACAAAAACCATTAAAAAGTTAATTGAGTCTCTGTAAGGGTCCAAAATTCACCAAAATCGAGATTACTTCTCTCAAAGGGTCGTGATTTTCAAAAATACGAGTGAAATTGGAGAAATATTTTGGGAAAAGTCTCTCTAAGAGTCCCAAAAACGTCGCGGATTTTCGATTTTTGGCTCGGACATACCCGTCACCTCGTAAACCTAGTACCCTCCCCCCCCCCCCACGGGAAGTAATCAATGAAATTCTCTTGATATCAAATAATCTAACGAAACTTGTCGAAATAGACCCATTACTCTGACCCAGTGCAAAAAAATTACTCTATATGCTTTTTAAGCCAGTTTCTACCCTCAAAACAGCAGATTGCAGTCACAAACAAGAGAAAATTTATGTAGTAATTTTGTTTGCTTTGCTAATACCTATTCCTATTTCTCTCCGAAGAAAAGTTAGGTAATATCGATTAAGAGGATTTAGGAAGCATTGTAAGGTATTATTAAAATTTAATAAAATCGAAAAGAAAGTAATTGAATTTTGCAAAGCTGATATGTCTGCTGATTAAACCGTTTATCTTGATACCGTCGTTTTTTTCATATTGCAATGAATTTCTGTTTTGAAATTTACCGAATCACTAGACAGAAAATCATACAGAGAAAATAGAGCAATTTGTTTTTATTTGATATACGAATTTAGAGCCACCAATCTAATCGTCTACAACGTTTAAGAATTAGATTTTAGCAATAGACGCAGGAAGACGGCGAGTGAGTGTAGGGAAGCTTAAGTTTGACAAACCGTCCAAATCAGACATTGATAGACTATGTGTAGATGAAACCGCTCTCATATTTGATATGGAGGAGTGGAAAGTGCTCATTAATTAGGGCCTAATTAGAATTGCCAATTATTTTTGCGAGAAGAACAAAAAGAAAAAATCAATGTTGAGATTAAACTGTTATTTTATTGTCAAGGCTTCTCTTTATCCAAATATATCATTGAAGAAACACTGTGGAGAAATCATAACCAACCTTTAAAAAATGTCTTTAAATCTGAGCCTATTTGAAAACTACATTGAAGAAAGACACTTTTATTTTGAGAATTCCAACTGAATTCAAAATCACTATCCGTGAAATTCATCACCATTGGCATGTAAGCTTCTAACACCATTTACAACAGGGCATCGAGACAGGGGTGTAATTTCCATATTCCACAAACCTAAAACCTTTTCCATACATTGACAAAGCGAGAAGTGACCATCCTCTTGACAAGTGTTTCAAAGTACGTGTTCTGTTTCAAAGCCTTTCCTACCACAAACTAAAACCTTTATAACCATCGACAAACTCTTACCAGCTCATAAATGGCTTTTGCAAAAATAGTATTTGCTTTTAAAACTACAACTTTCTCTCAAAATGATATAAATTGACGTAAAGAAAACTAGAAAACTGTACCGCCGCGAGTATCATATGAATATGACAATGTGACGACAAACAACAATTCTATCCAGTGTGCGTTCGCCGAATACAAAAGTAGCCATGATAATCCAGGGTCTTGGATAAAGACCGTGTCAATCTAGCAGCTATCATCACTACTTATTATCATAACTCAGAAAGAAACGAAACTTACAGTACTGTATAATTTTCCTCTTTCTCAAGTATATTTACAAAGCTTTATAGTAACAGTTCTATTATGTAGGTGGAAAGTCCCAACCCACCCTCATCAACAACTCATTAACTTTATTGCATTGGCTGACAAACAAAAACTATCTTTCATCTGTTATCTGTCCAAAATAAAAGATCTTGGAATATCCAAAGCATTATCGGAGCTATATGAATAAATTCAAAAGCAAATGCATCTTTTCGAGCTTCATGTTCCCCGATTACGGGAAATCGAATACTTTGACGAATAGTAAACTGCGTTGTCTCGCTTGATGATCGCAACTATATGAACTACTTTTACCTTCATCAGACAATTGTATGTCTAGCACATATCTACTAAGATGACGATCAATTCCATCGAAAATACTTCTTTCAAGAAAGAGATCTCGATGGAACGACAAATATATCAAAAAGTTAAAGCTACAAAAATCAGATTATAAGTAAAAGAAAAATTTGGACAAAAAGTATTTTCATATTAAAACGATTAAAACGTGATTTTTCTCCCTTATCCTATTTGATTGTATAACTAGTATTATTCAAATCATCAATCTTTCTGTCAAACAATGGATGGAACCCTACCGCCATTGAAACCGCCTCAAAACCGCCCTTGTAGTAAATATTTGCAGCTCATTCTAGCGTCATTGAGACAGAGTGGTGTAGAAAATTTAGATCCAAATCAATTAAAATAAGACTGGTGCATAATCCATAAGATATCTTTGTACATGGTACCGTCTTTTTTGCGATGCAAGCTAGTGAAAAAAACGGTGCTAGCCTTGTGTCATCATCGCAGTCAACTCTTTGGCAAGGTCACATAAAGACAAGTTGAGACTTTTATACTCGTTTTTGAGATACTAATTAGTCCAAATTCTTACAAATTAAAACACCTTCAGGAAATGGCTGGTCATTATTAGCAAGGTTAAGCAAGCACTTATTTAGTACGTAAGGTGCCATTCCGTGGCCCTGTACTTAAAATTTTACTTACATGTTTTATTTGGAAGAATTATGTACAGGGCCGCGGAATGGCACCTTACGTACTAAATAAGTGCTTGCTTAACCTCGCTATTGGGTACTTGCTATTATTCTACCACAAGCATCACTTCTCCATTCACACTATTTATCAAAAAAGCCAAGAATACTACTGAATCGAACTAACTAATTTCCCAATTAAACCAAATACGACAACTCGTTCACAATAAATGTTGATTTGATTAACTGTGGTTTGGGTTATCTGGGTTTTATCGCCATTTCATATAATCACAACGTTTTTATTTTATTTTTTGGCATGCTGTTAGTGTAGAAAGACATTTACGCAAACCCAACTGTGTTAATTGTCTAATATTTTCTTCTCCTAAAAGTACATGCCGCGATTTAACTGATCTTTATCTATAGACTTTTGCTCGTAGTATATTGAATTTTTCTTGTTTTTACGGAAACTTTTACCAAAGTGTCTACCGGTATAAGTTCCTTGGTTTAAACATTTCAAGCATAGTAAACAGCGTTTCTTTAGGATAAAATATCCGCATAGTTAGGATTCATTCACGTTCATGAGCGGATGGTATTCCTGCAACTTAAGTCGGCTAATGCAGTTCCTATATGAGAAAGTTACCCCTTAAAATCATGGCTACCTAAACAGGTTCAGAAGATAATATTATTTCTTTCATCTTTTTGTTCTCTTAATTTAGAAAATTTAATATTTCCTCACAATTCTATCGAGGATGTTGAATGTTTCCTTGTAGATCTTTGGTTCTTTCAATTCATTCTATTTTGAAAAAATGTTCTGAAACGCATTTCTCAAAACCACTGGTATTATCAGCCTAAATTCAAACCGGTAACCTCTTTTGAATTTTCTTTTGAACCAACGATATCAATATGATCAAAGATTTAAATGACGTTTGCTGGCGTTTCATTTCTCTGGTCATTTCTAAACTGTTGTCTCAGAAGTTACAGCCCTTTGAAGTAGGCTTAAAACGGCCAAAAAAGACCATAAAACAGCAAGAATGACCAACATCAGCGTGCTATAACTTTTCTTTTATAAGAAGGATACGAAGAATTTGAACGCAGAATTAAAATCAGCGAGGTTTAAATTTTCTAAATAGCCTATGATCACAATTTTTGAACAAGTAGAAAGAATCTTCATTTTTTTATCTTCATTTTTCTTTCTTCATTTTTCAAAAAAAATTTTATGCTTTAGACTATTTTCCTTTGAAATATCTTTAAACGGTGTATAACTTTCTAATATAGCATATATAGATGCTGATAAAATGCTCAAAAATTAAAGTGTCCACACTTTTGAGACAGGCTTTAGTTGAGCCATTTTCTATAACTGTAGTTCAGTTGTGTTTGTTGAATGTACTGCCATTTTTTCGTTGACTCTTTCTCTCATTTCGAGCATTCTTTGCTCTTGAAAATACTTCTTGGTGTTTAGTTTAGGGTACAGTAACATACGGAAAGCTTTTTGTCCATAAATCATAAACCAAACTACCAAAGTATTGATTACAATCGTTAAATTCTGATACAGTTCCTTCTCGACTGGTTGCTGAAAATTTCCAATGGCAAACATTACAATCAGCATAATGATAGATGCAAAGGAAGCATACACCAAAGACATTCCATCGTTCATGACACTCGGTAAATGTCGTCCACGAAACGCTTGAATGAAACAAGCGAACTGTATCACCATGATGAAACCAAGAACAACATTAACATGGAAGCTTGTATCACAAAAATGCATTCGTTCCATCAAGACCATGTCTAATTGAGAGGTTGATGGACTTTTCACTACATGACCAACGATAAGTAATGCAACTACAATAAGCGCAGACGACAAAACTGCACAAATTTGTAATGTCACTGTCTTTTTTGCCTCTTTTAAAGTGATAGGAACTTTACTCAAAAATGCTTGTAGCAATTTTTGTGATTTGACAGACATGAAACTCATGTTAAGAGAATTAATGACAGTCGCCAAAGAAACTCGAATGATGCATATCGCTTCTGATGGAAGAAACAATTGAGGAAAAACAGATGAAATAAATGCTATGGCAATTATAATCAAATGGATTGTAGATGTTGTAAAGTCAGAGCTGGCAACGACCGGAGTTTTCTTTTTCTTTATAAATACAGCAAGGGTAAATAAAGAGACGATTAAACCGAAAGATGATAAGGCGATTGTCGCTTGAAATAAAACCATATTCATGATTTCGGGATAGACATCTCGATAAGGGTCAATACATTTAGTGCGGTATCCATTATCGATGCTTAACTTCCCAATACATGGTATACATCCATCATCACCAACAGTTGACTTGTAGTGATTGATTGGACATAAAACACATCGATATCTATAACCACCTTCTACTTCTCCGTAAATGTTGTATTTACCTGGTCCACAATTTACAACAGGGCATTTGTTGCCTTCATGTTCATCATTGTTGATAGTACCACCAATGAAAATACCGTCAGAGGTGATCATGTAATTAATAACACGATTTGATTCTTCCAATCCATTAACTGAATCATAGTTTCCAAAAAAATCCCTTTTTTCCAAAACTTCGTAAATGTACATTTGTATCGTCACTTTCAAAGAAAGTACTATTAAAAGTCTTTTGAAAGCCAAAATATTTAGACCATGAAGCCAAACAAGGTTGTAGTACATATAATCGTCAAGATTATTCAAATTTTTAATGGATGTAATATAATTGTTTTTCCGTAATGATTCCGTATGATGTCTATGCTTGTTGTTAACATCAATCAGTTGACCAGGCAAGTCTTCTAAACCACCAAACATTTTCAAAGAAAAAATGTTGTCGGTAAAGTCGTGTACCAGTATTTTTAAACCAGAAATACTTTTTTGGATACCTTTTAACTTCTTTAAGGTTAAGTAAGTGTCATAATTGTTGCCAAATATTATAATTGCAGGATTTTTATGCCCTTCAAACATAGAGGTGTTAAAATGATAACTGTTAGAATCTGATATTTTGATATGAAGGAATTGAATGCATTTCTTTTGGCTGGCAAAGAGGTTGATGCTTTTCTGGAAGTATGTGCGATATAAGTTCCTTTGAATTTTCTGTCTCTTGTTTGTTTTCAAAACCAAGAAAAGATCCTCTAATTCCAATATATCTACAACATTTGATAAGTAGTTTGTGTATCCTGAGTATATATCCGAGTGAATTGATACGTTATTTTGAAGATGAGAAAATTCGATGCAGTTTACATGAATATTGGTAAATGTAAAAAAGCTCTTGACAAAAGATGTCATTTTAGGTGGTAAAAAAGTATAAATGACGAAAACAGAAGATTCGTTCAAATATTGGTCACGTAATGGGTCATCAACAGGATTCGTGTAGTTAATGGATAAGATACAATCAATAACGGTTGATACCAGTTGGTCAAAATCATTACATACATCAATCGGTATATATTCAATAGCACCACTTCTTTTATCGTTGTCCAAAGACAAATGTGCTAATAATAAACTATCTTCCAAGATTATTGGCAATACATCACTATAGCTTTGCGCATCTCGATATATTTTTAATGTTGTGTTCACCGAACTATCATTTTTGCAAATAGAGAAAATCCCAACTTGGTAGAAATTTATTGCAACTATTTCTGTTGGCAAAATTACAAATAAGACCAACCAACCAAATTCCATATTGACACTTTTTGCATTATTCAACAGGGATAACAAATTTCTTCCATACCAAACAGGTATCAAGCAAAATGTCCTTTTACCCAAATATACCCATACTTCAAGCTGTAAAATAAAACATGTTTTCCTATATTTACTACACCCCTTCTCACAGACCTACTGGAATCCCTTCCCACTGGAAAAATTATCCAAAATATCATCCCCGGTGGAAAATTTTCCTCCATTTTTTGTCCCCACTTTTCTGACTTGAAAACAAAATCCCTTGCCATAAAAGTATGGGAATATCAATCCCCATCGAGTTTCAGTCCGTAATTTTTACCCCCGCTACGGGGTCTCTGAAAAGGGGGTGTTTTACTGCATTCTCCCGACTCGATTCTGAAAAATGGTCACAATTGTCACAGCCTTGTCAAATTTTAAATAAAGTACAAATCTTCATTTATTCAATTTTAATATTTGAATGACTACCAATATTCAGATATTTTGAAAACCCAATGGATCAAAAATGGGCTCCCGTAGTTTGAAGTTACAGAGAAAGATTTGTCCGTGTACCTAGCGTCCAAAATATTTTTAAAGCAATTTTTGAAACTGAAATTTGATGATTGATATTTTTCAATTTTCAATTAAAAATTAAAAAATCTATTCAAATTCGATTTTCAATTTTCAATTTCAAATTAAAAATCTCAATTTTATTAATTGATTGGAAAACTGAAATGAAAAAAATGAAATTGTCCAGTCAAAGTTTTTTTAAGGGATTCAATCCCCTTTACCTAATTCTTTTCAAATATTGGATCAAGTACGTATTGTATCCCTTTTTAGATGCAAAATTACATAAATACATACTGTATAGAAGAATCACACCCAGCGTGTCAATTTTTTATTCGTTAAATATTTCCCGTTTTCCAAAAGGGAAATATTTGTTAAAACGGGCTTTCTCCATTTCCAGTGTCAAAACGCCTTCCGTACGCCCTGACTGACGCCCGTTTTAGCGCCTAATGAAAGTTTACTTTATAAGAATCAAATCAATATCTCTTGATTGAAGGCAATATGCCTTTCGGTAATTAGTTCTTACAAAGTAAACAAAGGATGGCAAAAAAGATGAGCATATTCATTTTTATTATAAGCATCTACTTTATAAGAATCAAATCAATAACTCTTGATTGAAGGCAATATCCCTTTCGGTAATTAGTTATTAGAAAGTAAACAAAGGATGGATAAAAAGATGAGCATATTTATTTTTATTATCAGCATCTACTTTATAAGAATCAAATCAATAACTCTTGATTGAAGGCAATATCCCTTTCGGTAATTAGTTATTAGAAAGTAAACAAAGGATGGATAAAAAGATGAGCCATATTATTTTTATTATCAGCATTCTTTATAAGAATCAAATCAATAACTCTTGATTGAAGGCAATATCCCTTTCGGTAATTAGTTATTAGAAAGTAAACAAAGGATGGATAAAAAGATGAGCATATTTGTTTTTATTATAGTTCTTACAAAGTAAACAAAGGATGGCGAAAAAGATGAGCATATTTATTTTTATTATAAGCATCTACTTTATAAGAATCAAAATCAATAACTCTTGATTGAAGGCAATATGCCTTTCGGTAATCAGTTCTTACAAAGTAAACAAAGGATGGCGAAAAAGATGAGCATATTTATTTTTATTATAAGCATCTACTTTATAAGAATCAATTCAATAACTCTTGATTTAAGGCAATATATCTTTCGGTAATTAGTTATTAAAAAGTAAACAAAGGATGGCGAAAAAGATGAGCATATTTATCTTTATTATAAGCATTTTTTTGATAAGAATCAACATTTACCACACTGAAGACTTTGACGAATTGTTTAGATCTAACAATGCATACACGTCAGACGCTTCGGAGATGTTGGACGTGAAAGTCCGTCAATTTCGAATTTGACGGTAGTGAAAACCCGACGATTTCAGGTCTACATACATTGCAAACTTGCCAGCTAGAGAAGAAGAGAAGAGTATGACCAATTCGCTCTCCTCAGCAGATCTCTGAGTTCTTTGCGTTGCGAAACGAAACCTTTTTAAAGCAATACAGTACCGCGCAATACTTCGAGGATATTCAGAAGCTGAGTCAAAACTTAAACGATGGAGGAGCCAATCTGATCTTGATAGAAAAAGAAACGAACGCTGACACGCGAGACATTTTACAAGGAAAGAAAAGCGGAGATTGCGTGGATAATAATATAAGAGTGGCAGCATGCATGGTTGAATGTTATGGGGAACCAGCTATTGTTTTAATTTGCATAAGCTAAGCCAGTTTGATAGAATTTCAGTATAATCAGAACAACCCTTTCTCTGTGCACCAGTGGAAATCTAAGGGCCAGTGGGGTATTATTATTATTTCCCACTGGATCTCTGTATTGTGCTTCCCAGTGCTTCCACACCATAAAAAGAAGGCATTATAATGCTTGGGAATGTTTCGAATGTTTTTATTTAATTCGAATCTTCAAAAAATTTTTGGTTAAAATTATTTTTCTTGTCATATAAAGGGAAAAAGTTTTAGTCTTGGAAGGAAGCTTTTTGAAAAATTATTTTAGTTTTTGTTTGAAGTATAGTTTTATAATTTTTCATTGGGGCGAAACTTTAGCATATTTTCTGACAGGGGCCAAATTTTCCTGGTTTTCCTGTGAGGAAGTGTAGTTTTTAATGGGGCAGTTTCTTTCTTTCTAACTTTCTAGAACATAGGAGTGTCGTCGTTTCTTTATGAAACTACTTCGAAGAATTCCAATTTTAATAGTTTCTAAAATCAAAATCAAACCAAACAGAGTTACTCGTTATTCAAAATCATGAATACCAAATACAAATAGACAGTGCCTTTTCATCCTAGGTATTTCCCAAAAAAGTTTTGATTTTCTTTAGTTATTGTTACCCTTGACCATGTTTATTTTTTTCAGTTTTAATCAAATAGTAATATAATGGGTAATACTAAAATACGCAACCAGCCACAATCAGCCACAATCAGCCACAACCAGCCACAACCAGCCACAATCAGCCACAACCAGCCACTACCAGCCACAATCAGCCACAACCAGCCACAATCAGCCAAAACCAGCCACAACCACCCAGAAAAAGGTACAACCTCCCAGGAAAAAAGGCAAAACCAGCCGCAACCAGCCACAACCAGCCTTAATCAGCCACAACCACCCACAACCACCCACAACCAGCCACAATCAGCCACAACCAGTCACAATCAGCCACAACCAGCCACAACCAGCCACAATCAGCCACAACCACCCATAACCACCCACAATCAGCCACAACTACCCACAATCAGCCACAGGAAAGGTACAACCACCCACAACCAGCCAGAAAAAGGTACAGCCAGCCAGAAAAAAAGGTACAATCAGCCACAACCAGCCACAACCACACCTTTTTCTGGGTAACCACCTGGCTGGTTGTGGCTGGCTGTGGGTGGATGGACTATTTTTTGTGGGTGTTTTAATCTTTTTCCGGGTGGTTGTGGCTACTTGTACCTTTTTCCCTGGTGGTTGTACCTTTTTCTGGGTGGTTGTGGCTGGTTGTGGCTGATTGTGGGTGGTTGTGGCTAATTGTGGCTGGTTGTGGCTGGTTGCGGCTGATTGTGGCTGATTATGTCTGGTTGTGGCTGATTTTGGGTGGTTGTGGCTGATTGTGGGTGGTTGTACCTTTTTTCCTGGGTGGTTGTACCTTTTTCTGGCTGGTTGTACATTTTTCTGGCTGGTTGTGGGTGGTTGGGGATTGTTGTGGGTGGTTGTACCTTTTTTCGTGGGTGGTTGTATATTTTTCTGGGTGGTTGTGGCTGGTTGTACCTTTTTACTGGGTGGTTGTACCTTTTTCTGGGTGTTTGTGGCTGGTTGTGGGTGGTTGTACCTTTTTCTGGGTGGTTGTGGCTGGTTGTGGCTGATTGTGGCTGGTTGTGGCTGATTGTGGCTGATTGTGGCTGGTAGTGGCTGGTTGTGGCTGATTGTGGCTGGTTGTGGCTGGTTGTGGCTGATTGTGGCTGATTGTGGCTGATTGCGTATTTTAGTATTACCCAATAGTAATACACTAACAATCAATTTTATAATTTCAATATTGTAAAGCTAATGAGTAACATTGAATGATGTTTAATTAATTGATATAATACAATACTATTTTCAAACCTAAATTCACAAAAATTTTGAACAAACGAAATCTTTGTTTGACCCATTTCAATCACTTCAGGGAAAAAACTATACTGCACTGTAAGGGTATTCAACTTGGCGAAAAATACTGTAAGGGTGTATTTTTCGGGAAAAACCACTGCACTGTAAGGGTGCGATTTTGCTCCGCAATTTTTAGCCTGCACATACCATCAGTCCAAAATCCGACTGCCCCCCCCGGATTATTGATTCGTAATGTTATTCTTGATAAGGTTTGAAAATGCCTCAGATCCAAAAAAAGCTCGGATAGGTGCTCTGACTGTCTAAACGAGCTGAGAAAATAATATTATTTTTTTCATCGTTTTTCAAAATTTTGTTCTCTTAATTTTGAAATTTTAATATTTCCTCACAATTATATCGAGGATGTTGACTGTTTCCTTGTAGATCTTTGTTCGTTTCAATTCATTCCATTTTGAAAAAATATTCTGAAGTGCATTTTTCAAAACACTGGTATTATCAGCTTAAATTCAAACCGGCAACCTCTTTTGAATTTTCTTTTGAACGAACGATATCAATATGAATAAAGATTTAAAATGACGTTTGCTGGTATTTCATTTCTCTGGCCATTCCTAAACTATTGCCTTATATTAAAGTCTGTCTCAAAAGTTACATCCCTTTGAAGTAGGCTTAAAACGGCAAAAAAGACCATAAACAGCAAGAATGAGCAACTTCAGCGTGCTATAACTTCTTTTCTAAGAAGGATACGAAGAATTTGAACGCAGAATTAAAATCAGCAAGGTTTCAATTTTCTAATTAGCCTGATGTCACGATTTTTGAACAAGTAGAAAGAATCTTCATTTTTTCATCTTCAGTTTTCTTCTTAATTTTTCAATTTTTTCAAAACATTTTTATACTTTAGACTATTTTCCTTTGAAATATCTTTCCAACGGTGTATAACTTTCTAATATAGCATAAATAGATGCTGATAAAATGCTCAAAAATTAAAGTGTCCACACTTTTGAGACAGGCTTTAGTTGAGCCATTTTCTATAACTGCAGTTCAGTTGTGTTTGTTGAACGTACTGCCATTCTTTCGTTGACTCTTTCTCTCATTTCAAGCATTCTTTGCTCTTGAAAATACTTCTTGGTGTTTAGTTTAGGGTACAGTAACATACGGATAGCTTTTTGTCCATAAATCATAAACCAAACAACCAAAGTATTGATCACAATCGTTAAATTCTGATACAGTTCCTTCTCGACTGGTTGCTGAAAATTTCCAATGGCAAACATTACAATCAGCATAATGATAGATGCAAAGAAAGCATACACCAAAGACATTCCGTCGTTCATGACACTCGGTAAATGTCGTCCACGAAACGCTTGAATGAAACAAGCGAACTGTATCACCATGATGAAACCAAGAACAACATTAACATGGAAGCTTGTATCACAAAAATGCATTCTTTCCATCAAGACCGTGTTTAATTGAGAGGTTAATGGACTTTTCACTACATGACCAACGATAAGCAATGCAACTACAATAAGCGCAGACGACAGAACTGCACAAATTTGTAATGTCACTGTCTTTTTCGCCTCTTTTAAAGTGATTGGGACTTTACTCAAAAATGCTTGTAGCAATTTTTGTGATTTGACAAACATGAAACTCATGTTAAGAGAATTAATGACGGTCGCCAAAGAAACTCGAATGATGCATATCGCCACTGATGGAACAAACAATTGAGGAAAAACAGATGAAATAAATGCTATGGCAATTATAATCAAATGGATTGTAGATGTTGTAAAGTCAGAGCTGGCAACGACCGGAGTTCCCTTTTTTTTAATAAATACACCAAGTGTAAACATTGAGGTAATGAACCCCAAAACTGATAAGGCGACTGTCGATTGAAATAAAACCATATTTATGATTTCGGGATAGACATCTCGATAAGGGTCAATACATTCAGTGCGGTATCCATTATCGATGCAGAACTTCCCACTACATGGTATACATCCATCATCACCAACAGTTGACTTGTAGTGATTGATGGGACATAAAACACATCGATATCCATAACCTCCGGCTACTTCTCCGTAAATCTTGTATTTTCCTGGTCCGCAAATTACAACAGGACATTTGTTGCCTTGATGTTCATCATGGTTGATAGAACCATCAATGAAATTACCGTCGGCGGTGATCGTGTAATTAATAACACGATTTGATTCTTCCAATCCATTAACTGAATCATAGTTTTCAAAAATATTCCTTTTTTCCAAAAGCTCGAAAATGTACATCTGCGACGTCTCTTTCCAAAAGAGTACTACTAAAAGTCTTTTAAAAGCCAAAATATTTAGACCATGAAGCCAAACAAGGTTGTAGTACATATAATCATCAAGATTAATCAAATTTTCAATGGCTGTACTAAGATTGTCTTCGGGATTGTCTTTCATATATTCTGCTGAAGAAGATTCCGTATGATGTCTATGCTCGTTGTTAACATCAATCAGTTGACCTGGCAAGTCTTCTAAACCACCAAACATTTTCAAAGAAAAAATGTTGCCGCTAAAGTCGTGTACCAGCATTTTTAAACCAGGAATACTTTTTTGGATACCTTTTAACTTCTTTAAGGTTAAGTAAGTGTCATAATTGTTGCCAAATATTATAATTGCAAGATTTTCATGCCCTTCAAACACAGAGGTGTTGAAATGATAACTGTTAGAATCTGATATTTTGATATGAAGGAATTGAATACATTTCTTTTGGCTGGCAAAGAGGTTGATGCTTTTCTGGAAGTATGTGCGATACAAGTTCCTTTGAATTTCCTGTGTCTTGTTTGTTGTCAAAACCAAGAAAAGATCCTCCAATTCCAATATATCTACAACATTTGATAAGTAGTTTGTGTATCCTGAGTATATATCCGAGTGAATTGATTCGTTATTTTGAAGATAAGAAAATTCGATGCAGTTTACATAAATATTGGTAAATGTAAAAAAGCTCTTGACAAAAGATGTCATTGTAGGTGGTAAAAAAGTATAAATGACAAAAACAGAAGATTCGTTCAAATATTGGTCACGTAATGGGTCATAAACATGATTTGTGTAGTTAATGGATAAGATACAATCAATAACGGTTGATGTTAGCTGGTCAAAATCATTACATACATCAATCAGTATATATTCAATAACACCACTTCTTTTATCGTTGTGCATGGACAATCTTGCTGCTGATAAACTATCTTCTAAGATTCTTGGCAATACATCACTTTAGTTTTGCGCATCTCGATATCTTTGCAATGTCGTGTTCACCGAACTATCATTTTTGCAAATAGAGAAAAGTCCAACTTGGTAGAAATTTATTGCAACTATTTCTGTTGGTAAAATTACAAATAAGACCAACCAACCAAATTCCATATTGACACTTTTTGCATTATTCAACAGGGATAACAAATTTCGTCCATACCAAACAGGTATCAAGCAAAATGTCCTTTTACCCAAATATATTTACCAATACTTCAAGCTGTAAAATAAAACATTGTTTCCAATATTTACTACACCCCTTCTCACAGACCTACTGGAACCCTTCCCACTTGAAAAATTATTCAAAATATTACCCCGGTGGAAAATTTTCCTTTTACTGCATTCTCCCGACTCAATTCTGAAAAATAAAAAATGGTCACAATTGTCATAGCCTTGTCAAATTTTAAATGAAGTACAAATCTTCATTTATTCAATTTTAATATTTTGAATGACTACCAATACCGTATTACTTCGAATGAACGCCCGGGGCGTTTATTAAATTTTTTCGATTTTAGGAGGGGCGTTTATTCGAAGGGGGCGTTTAAAAGAAGGGGGCGTTTATTGAATTATTTTAGTCTAAAGTCGAATATTTAGAACAAATATACCCTTTGTTTTAGTTCTTTATCAGGATTTTAGTGCAAAATTTCTTTGGTTCAACGATTAAAATTGCATCGAAAACTGCTTTGGTTACAAGAAATGACTAAAATCTTCCTTTTCAAACCCAATCAACACTGATATTGAAGTATTAAAGTCATAAGTTTCTAATAAACGCCCCTCCCCTAGAGGGGGCGTCCATTCATTTCTACTGGGGGGGGGGCGTACGGGTTTGACTGTGTGACTGTATTAACCCTTTTTTCTGTCGGTGTTTCGGTGTTTGAAGAAAAAATTGACGGTATTTCGGTGTCAAACATGCCATGTGGTGACGAAAATAACGATTTTACCAAATTTTGCTGTCGATGTTGACGGTAATCCAAGAAATATGCGTCGGTATTTCGGTGTCTGCGACCCCCGTACGCCCCCCTCCTACTGGTTGTTATTGAAAATGAGAGACAGTTATCAACAAAGATAACATTGTCACGCTTCTAAAAGTTAACTGGGCTTTAACCTAATTTTGAATTGTGATTATTTCTAAAAATTTACAGTAGGATGTCTGTTAAAGGTTTTGTTTTTAAATAAGAGTGATATCGTTTGCTTCCTCGTCACTTTTAATTCACAAGATTGACACAGATGTGGAGCTAGATTGGTCAGCAAGAGGAAAAGAAAAACATTTTTTGCTTATACCAGCATAATTGCCACCGCAGGAAGCCTAAAGCTTCCGAGGATGGCATTCATAGCTTCACTCGTGAGGGAAAGTTGGGAAAACATCTCATAATTTTGCGCGCGCGTTTCAGTATTTTAGTTCCGCTTAGCGGAACATTATCAATTAACGGTTATTTGATTTCCCGGAATGAAGAGCGATAAGCCGTGTTTTACAGGATAGCTCTTTTTTAGCTTGCGCGGCGGACGTTTGTTTCTTCCTATCGTGTCGGAGCTTTCAAACAATGTCAATTGAATTATCTGGTATTTCTTCTATTGACTATGTTTCAAACGATCAGCCGATGGCTCTGGCTTTAGGTATAAGGTAATGTCAGCGATAAAAAAGGAAAGTTGGTGGACCTGATGTGATGGTGGCAGACATCTTGAATTTCTCCCTGTTTCTTTAAATCTGTTTTATTCCAGTTATTAGCACAGTCCAGTAGTCCAATCGCACTACTTTTCTATAAACCCAACAATCCAGTGTGAGTTTGCTGAAAGGAAAACTAAACAATTTGAATCCTTTTTAGACATTGAGATTGATTTATATTTTCCAGCGAAACAGAACACAGACTGACAGAACAACAGTCTGACAGTTATTTATATAGTTTTTTCCATCATCGTTCTAACACTATTGATACAGAACAGCACACAGCTGACAATTAAAAGAATTTTTGAAACTGAACTAAAGTATAAAACAAGGCGCCCTATAAAAGGGAAATTCCATAAAGGAAAGTTTGCATTTTGCAAAAATCTATATATACAGTAGTTGACACTCTCTAATTCAAATTTCAAGGGATTCTCATCGAATACCACAGCATATTGAATATTGAGAAAGTCTCCCAAATCCCTAAAGTAAATATTGAATTATAGAGTAACACGGGAAGAAGAAGGCGAAGCGAAGGTTGATTATTGCGATTGGTTTTTGAACGTCGAATCAGTACAATAACCGAAGATCTTGCTGAAAATTTATATAAGTTTTTGGAAGAAATCTTTGATATTTGCAATATTTGAGGAGTCAAATTTTGAGTTTCTAATTTGAACGCAACAAAATCGAACATTTGAATTTCAAAATATCTGGCATTTTTTTTGTTACTAGAAATCAAAATAAGAGAGTGGTTTTTCAAAACCTTTAAAGTGACTTCAAATTTTATCCAAAACGGGCTTATCAAATAGTAGAACGTCAAATTAGACAGTGTCAACTGTAATTACATTTTTTGCTTTTTGCTCCTAAAATAATTTGAAGATTTTTCACAGTATGGCAGAGGAAGACTTTGCGATTAATCTAGACACTGCATTGAATGTTGCACATTTCCGAAATTCAAGCAGGACAACTGGCAGTCGTACCTATTCTTGCGCTGTTGATTGCTTTCTTGAAATATGTTACCGCTTGCTTCTTCCAGAAATGAAAGCTAAAGTATCATATGAAAAATCAAGTGATTTTTTAAGCTGCTTCAATTAAGTGGATCAATGGAAATTTCACTTGAAGATTACGATATGAAAAGTAATGCTTTTCGACTGCTGGATGAAATTAGGGAACCGGTATGGTCTAAGATTATTGAAAATTGTGGTACCTTTGTGAGAAGAAATAGCGACACAGAGTTTCAAGAGATTTTTGGAAGTAATATTTTCAAAGAATTATCAGAAGAAGAGAGACATGTTTTTGAAACAAGTTTTGTAATTCAGGGTACTTGTAATAGTTGCCACCGCAGGAAGCCTAAAGCTTCCGAGGATGGCATTCATAGCTTCACGCATAAGGAAGTTGGGCAAACATCTCATAATTTTGCGCGCGTTTTTCAGTATTTTAGTTCCGGTTAAATAGTGTACCGGTAACATTCTTAGCTTGACTGTATTTCTATTGTTTTATCATCATTAAAAACACCTTTCCGGATTTGTTTTGATCTGATTAACCATTTTCAAAGCTCTATATGTTATTTTTTATTACCTCAGGGAGTCGAATTAAGGGAAATTCCTTTTTTTGTTGGGAAATTCCCTATTTAAACCACAAGTAGTTATTAACCGCTCTGAGCAACGTAAATTAGAAATTTTTATCCTTTCAAAAACTTGTCGTTTGACTATTACAGTAAAATGGCTGTTTAGTAAAGTAGCGTTTAGTATGATATAAACAAACCATTATTTTGGTAATAAAAGAGGAGATGACAAAAAAACAGATATAAATAACATTATTTTATCTCTGTAAAAAGATATGTATGAGATGGACACAAATTGCTAATATTTGTAGACTAAATTTTGCTTCAGATGAGATGCCATTCTAACAGAAGTAAGTAACATTTCTTTCCAAATTCAACAACTTATTTGATCGTTCTTTTGCGGTGGCACTTTAATGAAAATTATGGCTAGTATAACAATAGGAAGACACTGGTCCTGATATGAAATATGTGTCTGATATGAAACGGGAACATTTATGTAAAAATAAAACCTTTAAAAGTGACATTTTCGGTCACTGAACAAACTGATCCTTCGCTTCTATCTTGTAGTGCTTGAATCCATAATCTTGCACAAAAGGGCGTCAATTACAGATAGTGTAATGTTACAAATTGGATCCTACACGTGACACAGTTTTCGAAAATTGTTGTGAAAACTTTGGAAAAATTGATCCTCCATCTGTTTCTGCACCCAAGGAACCAACCGATTCTTTAAGATGCATCTGTTCGGTATCCTAAAAGGGACATTTCTGGCAGCCGGATTGTTTTTCGACGAATTTTTTCCCGTTGAATTTCCCCGATAAACGAATCTCTGAAGAACGTTTCCCCGACCGAACTTTTCAACGACTTTACCCAGACAATCTTATTCCGTCTTTTTTTAAGCGAGAAAACGATTATAGGATAGGAATTTTCACCGACGAAAGTGCCCCCTGCACTCTCTTTTGCATATGTTTGTGTTAGGTTTCCCCCTCCCTTTATTATAAACCCACTAAGAATAACCTGCTAATGTGCTAACTTTTAGTTTGCGATAGTATAATTATTTCATACCATTAAAGTACAGTCTACGTAAAGAAGTTGAAGAATTATGAATAAATTCAAAAGGCTATGGAAACTTAAAAAATATAAAGTACAAAGTTGAAAGAAATGTGTCCGGTCGCATTTTCAGCTCCGTGTTTTCCAATTTACCAGTCTTTAGCGACAGTTCTTCTGACACAAACAGAAAATTTGTTGTTGAAATATTGATGTGAAGGACATTGTCTACAGTAAGCGATTCCATTCGAACATTGAACGTAATATTGTGGTTTGTCATTTCTCAAGCGGAATAAAGCGCCGTTTGGCTTCCATTTGCACAAGTAGGAGGGACCTGGTAGAAATGACGAAATATTTTCAAAAGAATGTGAACCATTTTAAAACAATGATTAAACAGTGCTTGCACTCTATCGGATCAGATGAAGGATTATTTTTGTATATGAAATAACCAAAGAAATCGAAATAAAGTCAAATTATAGAAATGCTTTCTCAAAATGTTTTCGTTTCATGTCAGGCACATGTTTTATATTAGACCGGTGTCTCCTATTGCTACAATTTGTTCGATTTCTTGCTGAATAAACAAAATTGATTTTATTTCCTTCTTTCCAACCAGTATTGCTCCACATCCGTGTCAATTCGATGTGAAAAAGATTTTTGATTTAAAATTGATGAGTTAGCATATGAGCTCAGTCTTATTATTCAAAACACAACCTTTAATGTTTCTTCAATGGTCATAAACAGAAAGACGTTCTACTTACAGTGAATATCGTGAGGAAGTTGTTCGATTTTCTCAGTTGTTGTGGAGGTGGTCGCAGTAGGGGTCGTTGTCATCGTTGTCGTGTCTTTGTTGAAATGGTGAACTTCATCTCCATGGTGACCATGCTTGTTAAAGTGTCCGAATTTCTTGCTGCCACGTTGATCTCGGACACAAACATTATGTTGATTGTTAAAGATGGTACCATGTGGACAGTTCAAACAAATAGCGTTGCCATGACTGCATTGTACGAAAACAGGCGCCAATTTATCGCTCAATCTGAAGGTTGCACCGTGTGGTTTCCATTTGCAAAGACTTGATGGACAATCGTTGTAAGGTTCGTAAAATGAGGAGGCTGAACAAACTGAAAAATGAAAACAAATCTCATTCATAGAAAATCCACACTAAACACTGTAAAATGGCAGACTAAAAGTTATCTCGTAAGAGTGTAAAAAATAAAGAAGAACAAGTTTCAAAGGTTTAACTTAAAATTAAAAATTGAAAAACTTGCCAGCGAAAAGGGCCATTGTGAGAACAATCATTGTCTTCATTTTGAGTTGTTTTTCACTTGTTGAAGTTTGCTTCAGAAGTAACTTTGGATTTTGAATGATTTTCCACTGAATTTACCTCAGTATTTATACAGTTTCAATTGATTACGCAATCATTGTGGTACCCAACATAAATAATTAGACGCGGTGAACTTTTAGATTGCTCGCAACACATTGATAAATTATGAAAGTGGACACACGTACTTAATTGGCCTTAAATCCTTTTAGAACCCTAATGAATTTAATTAGATGTGGTTTTAAAAATTATATCCAACATACGGACAATTGATAAAAGTGGGTGTCAATTTAATGGACCGAGCCAAATGAAATGACTTCCTTGTAAACCCCAAACAAAATTTATGACCCCAAATTGCGATGTCTTGCAATTTTTAATGATCCTGCACATTTAAATTTTTGGTCGACCGCAATAGATTTAATTACAATATAATAGTGTTCTAGAAACAAGGGGGTGAAATGGGTGTCGTGTATGTGCGAGCCATAAGGGTCCCGTTTTTAAACCCTCGAAAGTCTCTCAAAGGGGTACAAAAACGATAAATTAGCAAATGAGTCTCGAAATATCAAAAATCAAATCCCTCAAAGTGTCATATAATCTGGTAAATGTGAGCTTAAAATTGGAAAAATAGTTTCTCAAAGGTTCACAATAACTATGAAATTCAAAGGGTCCATTTTTGAACTTAGGCTCGAACATGCCCGTCACCTCGCAAACTACTAGGGGTACTACTAACCCTCCCCCCAGGTGCTAGAAAAAATGTTTATGTGATCCTAGGAAAAGTTCCTATTGGGTAAATGATGGAAGATATTGTTTAGATTTTGTTTATACTTTAGGGCTATATGACGCCTTTAAAATTTCGCCTTATTTTACACTTTAATTAACATATTCCTACTTAGGTCTTTTTCAGTGCCCAATATTAAAGTTTAATAAACTATTATTTGAAGGTCAATGGTAGTCTTTCATGCAAATAAATGGCCTAATGATAACTACAAAACCTTTAGGACATCTTGATGGAACCCGCTGAAAGTTAAATCAAAACAACTCAAGGCTGATATTTCGAATAAATTAGAGGGAGTATCCACAAAGTAGTCAGTTATTTAAATACGATTATTTTGAGAAAAATAGTCATAAAGTACAGAGTAGTCAGTTATCAATATAATGTAAAGTTTTAAACTCGTTTAAATTTGGAGGAGAGTACAAGAAGTAGTCAGTTATCTAACATGGGTCTTTTTGAAAAAAATATTCAGCTATCTAACACCATCACCTCTGTGATCCAGCAATATATCAACCCTAGGGGCTATTCCAGTGGAAAATCCCTCGGCTGACTTCTCACGCATCGGTTGAATCCTTCATTTCATCGGAATCCAGGGGGGAGGGGGGTACTAGGGGCAAAAGTTGAAATGTTTCTAATTTTCCAACCCTTAATGTAAGTGAGACTTAATTTTCTGATTTTTCAACCCTTACAATAGTCTAAATCGCAGACCTCTACAAAACCCCAGGTAGTATCTATAAGGAGCACGAATCTGTTAGTGGATGCCAGCAGCCTACCCTTACAATGCTGCTCCTCCTGAGGTTTTTTAAAGTTGATCTGTTCAAACTAAGTCCGGGGTAATAAAAATGGAATAGGCTTATGTTTAGGTTTTGTCTTAGTTACCACCCAAAATATGGCGCTCACAAAGAAAGAATTTCCAAAATGAATCGATTATCAGTCCCCTCGACTGAGAGATTAATGTAATAAAAATTGAAAATAAATTCTTTTCTTTACCTAGTGTGACACATTGGAAAATAAAGTTTGATTGAAACATGTAATGTCTGGGTCACGGGTTTGGTATATATGAAAAATAATCATTTCTCTTATAAAAGCGATTAAAATATGCAGTTTGTTTGGTTGGTCTTATTTGCAGTTTTACCAATAGAAATAGTTGCAATAAATTTCTACCAAGTTGGAATTTTCTCTATTTGCAAAAATGATAGTTCGGTGAACACGACATTGCAAAGATATCAAGATGCGCAAAGCTATAGCAATGTATTGGAGAAGCTGGTAGAGCAAGATTTATTAAGAACAAAAAAAAGACATTACGAAGAAATGGTATATCAAAATAGGGCAACTTTCAACCTTACTTATTTTCTAGAAAATGAGATACATGGTGCTATTGAATATATACCGATTGATATATGTAATGATTTTGACCAGCTAACATCAACCGTTATTGATTTAATCTTATCGGTGAACTCAACAAAGTCAGTAGACTATTTCATTCCTGTTCGGCATCTGGATGAATCTTTAGTATTTGTCATTTATACCTTTTTATCACCTCAAATGACATCATTTGTCAAAAACGCATTTTCATTCACAAAGACATATGTTCATGATATTGGATTTAATGATCTTCCGCAAGGAGCATTTTCATCAGATATGTTTTCCAAATATACAAATTATCTATCAGAGGTTATAGAAACATTGGAGTTAAAAGAGATATTCTTAGTTTTAGTGACTTACAAATTTGAAGAGATACAAAGGAACTTGTATCGGGCATACTACCAGGAAAGTATCAACTTCTTTGCCAGCCAAAAGAAATGTGTACGATTCCTTCATATCGAAATAGATGATATTGTAGGGGTCAATATCTTCAATATTTCTATTTTTCAAGGCCATAAAAATCCAAACATCATATTATTTGGAGATAATGTTATTTCACATTTAGCCTTAAGGTGTTTAAAAGGTATTCAAAACAATATTTCTGGGATGAGAATTCTTGTACATGACTTTTTTAACTATTTTGCTCACTTGGAATTTTACGGGGATATTGAACAATTACCGGACGATTTCATTGTTATCAATAACGTGCAGAGACACCATTGGGAACTTTTAGCTTCTGATCCAGAAATGGCATTTAAAAACACAGAGCTAATGAATTCAGATGACTATATATATTACGAAACTATTTGGCAAAGTTATCTAAATCGTTTTGCATTTTACCGTATTTTAAATCTACTTATTAGATTTAAATCAGAATCAATTCAAATGTTTTTTTACGCATCAGGGGTTTTTAAACAGGTTTCCAACAACTACAAATCGGATAGATCAGATTCTAATGGCGCTTTTAGCCTTAACAGAACTGATGACGGTCGCTTTGTTGATGGCTCAATTGAAGATATTAAATCACCAGGCAATAAATGCCCTGTTGTAAATTGTGGACCAGGAAAATACAAGAATTATGGAGAAGTAGCCGGAGGTTATGGATATCGATGTGTTTTATGTCCCATCAATCACTACAAGTCAACTGTTGGTGATGATGGATGTATACCATGTAGTGGGAAGTTCAGCATCGATAATGGATACCGCACTGAATGTATTGACCCTTATCGAGATGTCTATCCCGGAATCATGAATATGGTTTTATTTCAAGCGACAGTCGCCTTATCAGTTTTTGGGTTCATTACCTCAATGTTTACACTTGGTGTATTTATAAAAAAAAAGGAAACTCCGGTCGTTGCCAGCTCTGACTTTACAACATCTACAATCCATTTGATTATAATTGCCATGGCATTTATTTCATCTGTTTTTCCTCAATTGTTTGTTCCATCAGAGGCGATATGCATCATTCGAGTTTCTTTGGCGACCGTCATTAATTCTCTTAACATGAGCTTCATGTTTGTCAAATCACAAAAATTGCTACAAGCATTTTTGAGTAAAGTCCCTATCACTTTAAAAGAGGCGAAAAAGACAGTGACATTACAAATTTGTACAGTTTTGTCGTCAGCGCTTATTGTAGTTGCATTGCTTATCGTTGGTCATGTAGTGAAAAGTCCATTAACCTCTCAATTAGACATGGTGTTGATGGAAAGAATGCATTTTTGTGATACAAGCTTCCATGTTAATGTTGTTCTTGGTTTCATCATGGTGATACAGTTCGCTTGTTTCATTCAAGCGTTTCGTGGACGACATTTACCGAGTGTCATGAACGATGGAATGTCTTTGGTGTATGCTTCCTTTGCATCTATCATTATGCTGATTGTAATGTTTGCCATTGGAAATTTTCAGCAACCAGTCGAGAAGGAACTGTATCAGAATTTAACGATTGTAATCAATACTTTGGTTTTTTGGTTTATGATTTATGGACAAAAAGCTATCCGTATGTTACTGTACCCTAAGTTAAACACTAAGAAGTATTTTCAAGAGCAAAGAATGCTCGAAATGAGAGAAAGAGTCAACGAAAGAATGGCAGTACGTTCAACAAACACAACCGAACTACAGTTATAGAAAATACGAACGACAAACCATCTGTAAATTGCACGTTTTTTATAAAATAAAACTATACCTTCCATTGCCAAAAAATCAAGAATAAGTTAAAAACAGCCCGTTTCTACAAAAATGGAAAAAAAATATCCACAAGGTGATGAAAAATAAGAACATTTTAAGAATATTTTTAGGCTTAAAATTTAAAAAGTCAAAAACTTTAGATTCAATTTTGGATGTTCTTATCCAAAAGGTATGTTTACCAATTGCATCCGAGATCAAAAGTGATCTCAACAATATCAAAATCACAAACACCGGGAGATTTACCATGAATGCAAGAAACTGTCAACATCAATATAAGAAGTATGACTTTAATGCGTTTGTTATCAGCAAGGTAGAGTTTGCTCCACGATGAAAAAATGACTAACTGCCAATGACCTTGATTTACTTTTTCTAAGAAGCAGGACGAACAGGACCAAACTATTTAATTCAAGTAGTAATTCAACCGGTAAAGATTTCAATAAGAAAATTGAAAACTGAAAAGAGTTTAAAGACTTAATATTTTACAATTTTACACTTAGTTTGTTTAGTTTGCGCTTTTACTTCCGAAAGCTTGATACCCCGGACTACGACTTTGATGCAGCCAAAGGAAGTAATGTTTGAAGAAATGCAATATTTAATGACACCCTATATATCACCATATGTTAGTAATTTGTGGTCTAATTTATACAATTTACCTGTATAGTGTGATTATTCAACCTAATAAATTATCAGATTTAATACACGTGTGCAATTTAAAGACATTTTCCAGTTCTTTTCTGCATTACTCGCCTCGTGTTCAATTGAAAAATATGTTGATTGGATGAATGTACACGTTTTTCTTTTTGATAAATTAGTTTTACCAAGCAGCCTCAATGTTTCTTAAGAAATCCAGCCTTTTGAGCCTTAAATGTTTCTAAACTTTTTGAAATAATCAGCCATAGTCAGTTTTGATTGGAAGGTTCTTAAAAAACGAATTAAAAAAATTTGTTATTTTCTCATTCTCAGCCTCGGCATGTTTCTTAGATGTTTTTTAGTTTTTAAGCATCCTGAGCCTCAGGTTTCTTAAAAGTGTGTTTCTTAAAAAAAGCATGTACTACTCGAATTGAATGTGCTCTTATAGCGGATTCTTCAAACTTACTCCCAGTTCCCGTCGAGAGAAACCCACTTAAGCATTTTCTTAGAAATCTAATCTCTCTTTAATTTCAACAGATTGGACTTCACGTTTGACTTCGAGTTCGAATTAACGAAATTTATAACAGTAACTTTAATTTTCTGTTTGTTTCTCAAATAATCTCGGCAAATAATGCACCTTTTGAATAAACTTCGAAAATTTTGAAAAATAAGTAGATATGAAAAAATAAGGAAGAAAATAATGAATTTCTTGTCTTTAGGCAATACTGTGAACCTTGCTGGTTCAAAATCTTCCCATAGCATTATTACACCCCCTTCTCACAGACCCTCTGGGACCCCTTCCCACTAGAGAAATTGGCCAAAATATCATCCCCCCGGTGGAAAATTTATATTTTTCCCATCCCCAATGAATTTTCTGACTTAGAAACAAAAGAATTGAAATCCCCAGCCATAAAAAAATATGAGAATATCAATCCTCATCACTCCGTTCTTTTTATCCCTACTTACTCAAAAAATCCTACTGTGTCTATGAGAAGGGGGGTTTATTGCGTCAAGCAACGTTATACCCCCTAGAAACGAACCTAAGGTTAAAAAAATGCAAAAAGCAGGGGTTTCCAGTCATCTTGTAGAGAGACATTTACAACCAAATCCATGACCTCTAATGAGATTCAAAATCTTGGGTATGGGGTCAGTAAGACAGTTAAGCACCACCATTAAAAAAACAATAGGAAGTTAAATGACTTTGTTGCTTGGGAAGCATTTTAGGCCAATTAAGTACGGGCGCCCACTTTCATAATTTATCAATGTGTTGCGAGCAATCTAAAAGTTCACCGCGTCTAATTATTTATGTTGGGTACCACAATGATTGCGTAATCAATTGAAACTGTATAAATACTGGTGTAGATTCAGTGGAAAATCATTCACAATCCAAAGTTACTTCTGAAGCAAACTTCAACAAGTGAAAAATAACTCAAAATGAAGACAATGATTGTTCTCACAATGGCTCTTTTCGCTGGTGAGTGGTTCTTCGAGAAATTCTGGATTTTTATCTAAAACACCTTCTAAGACTTGTTTTCTTTATTTTTCTACCCTCTTGCAAGAAAACTTTTGATCTGCTACTGTACAAACAGTCTTAAGTGTACAGACAGTTCGATGTAAATTTTCTAAGCATGAGATTTGTTTTCATTTTTCAGTTTGTTCAGCCTCCTCATTTTACGAACCTTACAACGATTGTCCATCAAGTCTTTGCAAATGGAAACCACACGGTGCAACCTTCAGATTGAGCGATAAATTGGCGCCTGTTTTCGTACAATGCAGTCATGGCAACGCTATTTGTTTGAACTGTCCACATGGTACCATCTTTAACAATCAACATAATGTTTGTGTCCGAGATCAACGTGGCAGCAAGAAATTCGGACACTTTAACAAGCATGGTCACCATGGAGATGAAGTTCACCATTTCAACAAAGACACGACAACGACGACAACGACCCCTACTGCGACCACCTCCACAACAACTGAGAAAATCGAACAACTTCCTCATGATATTCACTGTAAGTAGAACTTTTTTGCTTATATGGCAACAGCATGATAATCTTTGGTGTTGAGTAGAGGTAGAGGGTCTTTTATATTTCACTTAATGAGATGTTTTACTACAAAATGATACGGGGTTGTTTTGCAAAGTTAGTTTCTCAATTTAGTTAATAACGAAAATATTACGTTATTTCTACTAGGCCCCTCCTACTTGTGCAAATGGAAGCCAAACGGCGTTTTATTCCGCTTGAGAAATGACAAACCGCAATATTACGTTCAATGTTCGAATGGAATCGCTTACTGCAGACAATGTCCTTCACATCAATATTTCAACAACAAATTTTCTGTTTGTGTCAGAAGAGCTGTTGCGAAAGACTGGTAAATCCGAAAGGATAACGTAATGAAACCTTGGAACTGGAAATGCTACTGGACACACGTTATAATAGTCTTATATTTTTTGTTTGTTAAATTTCTATAATCTTTTGAATTTATTTCATGTGATTATCATATTATTTTTTTCTTTGAAAGCGTTGATCGTATTTTGAAAATAATATATACTCAGGATAAATCGAAACTTACTGTCACATCGTTACCCAGGTTATCTTCAAGTTTTGGAAGGGATCGAAAAAAACAACTGCTTATTCTGATTGGGGTTAAAAAATATTAAAAATTCTAGTGATTACCGATTAATGTACAAAAATACAATTAAAAAAAATCATTGTTACAATAAATTGGTTAAAAAATTAAAATTGATTTACAAATTGTTTTGTTAAAAAATTATAATACAATTTAGTAGTGAGCATAATTAGCAATACCTTCTAATGGTCCATGACTAAGGTCGTGTTCAGACCTGAAAGTTTAAGTCTAAGGTTTAAGTAATACTTTTTTATATGGGAATTCAATTATAATCACTTTTCTTTTGTCATCATCGATTGGCGATCTGGAGGAATCTCCTTTCCTAACTTGAAATCATGTCATCTTCTCTCTTGAGATACTTTGAAACAAAAAAAATCTCAGGGAATCCCTCTGCAAAACACTAATTCGTGTTCGTTGAAGTCATTACTGCTAGAGATGCTCCGAGCGTCTCTAAGTCATAAATTTCACGTTCTTTTTTCTTCATTTAGAATAGGAGCATGTTTTTCACTAGCGAATTCTGATTTCGTCTATTCAGAAAACTGTAACGAAATCGTAAAAACCTTTTTTTTAAACCAGAGGGTGATTCCTTTTTAAACTTTGGTTTAACTAATGAGAAGCGTGCCGTTAAATACAAAAGGAATATAAAAGAAACATGTAGACCTAATTGCTTTAAACCTTGGTCTGAACACGACCTAAATCAAAATATTAAAGAAGAAAGACCTGAAGGAGAACCAATCTGATCTGATAATTTAGTTTCAACGTTATGGATGAAGATTACTATCTCCAAAATTGCAAATACGGATTTAAATCAAATCTACAATGGACATGGTTCGGAGGATTTTAGTGTGTCGAGAAAATAAACGGAAATAGATTTTGGGTGGTTTAAAATTCTTGTAATATCGCTAGAGCTTAGAACGGTTGAAATAAAATGGAATTCCTTATGTTTAAAAATCAATATATTTTCTATTCTCAAACTTAATGAAATTACTTTATGAAAAACAATTTGGATGATTAGGTATTGAAAATCCCTGGTCGGGGCACTCGGGCGATATTGGGAACGGTGACGTGCCACTGGTCAGGGCCCCTTTTTTAGGCTCTGAAGATATCCCAGCTGGCACACAACGTTGTTTTAACGTTTAAATAACGTTAAATGGACGTTGTGAACGTTAGATAAACGTTGAAACAACGTTATGTGCCAGCTGGGATCTGACAGGGTCCCAAATTTACTAATTTTTAACATTTGTACCTGACAGGGTCGTCTTTTGGTTATTTTGGACAATTTTCAGGGTGGAAATTAGAAAGTTTTTCCATCTTTTGTCTACATTTAGTCATTTTTTTTCGATTTTCTTTCCGACAGGGTCCCAAATTTACCAAACATTCATATCTGACAGTGCCAACTTTTCAAACTCCCGCGGCACGTCCCCGTCCGCCGTCAAGGTCAGTGCCCCCCCCCCCGAGTGAAATCCCCGATTTATAAAGTATATGGATTATAATTTCTGTTTTCCAGACACACTGTATAATGAACCGAGCTTTTAAAAACTCTGAACAATGTGAGTTAAGATGTTTTAGTCACTATATAAACCCAGCTACCTTTATAATGCTGTGTCTCTGTCACTTCGAGATTTCCAACTGATTCTAGAATATCCGTTATTTCTTTCTGAGTAAAAATATGGTAATATTTCTGCTCTTCCTCAATGTCAGTTTTCCGGTTAATTCCCAAGTTATGTGTTATTTTATCTTTTCCTCTATTTTTCAACCATGATTGTATTTCTGGGAAGATGTTGGAACAAAGTTTTTCTTTTGTTTCACTGATTAGCGATCCTATTGGTGTATTTTTCTTGAGAATAGCATCTGTGTTCGGAGATGTATTGTTTTTGTTGGCTGTGAAAAAGAGAATTTAAATTACAAAGTGGAAGAGAAATCCCTATTTCCCCAGTGGGGCAAAAGCTCAGGGTATTTTCCTACTTGGGACGAAATTTTTGTCAAATTTTCTAATGTGGCTGGGGTCCCTGTAGATCTGTGACATAAGACCTGATAAAACCCAGAAAGAAGTCTGTTAAAGAATCGTCGTAATAGCTTATAGGAGAAGATGTGAATTGAAGAAAAATAAAGCGAATTCGACTTCACTTTCTTTGGTGCAGTCTTCTTGGTGAACTCGAGAAGTAGGAATCAAAACGTCACATCCACCGTACTAAAATTTAAGAAAGTTTAAGTCATTTTGAAGCAATTGATGGCCTTGCTAAATTATGTGGTTTACTTTTAAATAATTTCTCAGACAGAGACAGACTTTAGTACAAACCGGTACTGGAAAATGAGCAAATGGTTCAAAATACTTTATCTTTGAGGATACACCTCTGTCTCACAGCCCTGGTGGAAATTTCCACAGGGAATGAGAATTTTTATAGAAACATCCCAATGTAGATAGAATTTTATTGTTCTCAGGTCAAAAAAATCCAGTAGGGATGGCGCAATCTTTGTGACCCAGTGGTTATCTAGAACCCTCTTATCTAGAAAACTTTTAGATTAATTTAAAAGGTTTAAGAGTAAAAGCAGAGGACTTATCATCAATTTTCTCACGCAAACGAAAAACAATATCAAGCAATCAAACAACTTCGTTTGTTAAAAAATACCTGATCTTGGTAGTCACCCATAGCACATACAGTAAACAAAAGCTGTCCACCGACCCTCATCACACGGCCCAATTCTTTGAACGCGTTTATTCTTCGTCTCTTAGTAGCAAGGTGATGCAAAACAGCGACGCATATCAAACCGTCAAAAAGATTCGAACGAAATGGTAACTGTGTGACGTCACTGCCTATTGTTTCAATATTGTCGTTAGATTTTTTCGCTTCTTCACATAAATGGATACACCTTTCGATTCCGAAAATGTTGGCTTGTGATTCGTCAAGAAATCTTCCATCTCCAAAGCCTAGTAGAATTTGAATTTGAATACACATCTAAAATCAATCAAATCCTAAAGTGACTACAAGAAACCCCTACAACCCGACACATAAACGTGAATGTTTAAATGTCCAACGCTGTCTTAGACCATGCTCGCACGTGTAACGATTCCGTTTCGCTCCGAAACAAGATGAATCCATTCTATTGGTTACATTCAAGTTTTATGTCACCTCTAACCAATAGGATGGCTTCATTTCGTTTCGGAGCGAAACAGAATTGTAACGTGCGAACATGGTCTTATGATCGCTTGATTTTGGTGCGGTTCTTGTTTGGCTTAGCCAATCTCCGAAATTAAAAGCTCAATTAATATTCATCTCAAATCTGGATGAAAAAGTCAAAACGGTGCACTAACCTGGACGGATCCCCTAACGGGACCATGGCCTTTAGAGCAAATACAAGTTCACTGCCGAGCCTTTTTCAGAAATTGAAATATTGATCTCTTGGATTTTCATCGAAAGTTTGACTTTCAGGGGCTCCAGTTGTCTCCAAATGCCTTTAAGGTTATTGAATCAAAAGTTATAGCCCTTTTATGTACTAATGGTATTTTGAGCGCCCTCTACTACGAGTAGACTCGTAGTCAGCATCAAATTTCTAATTCTTTTGCTGGTGTTGTTTTTATCCTGCCAACCCAAAGAAAAAGTCTTCGACTGACTAAGTGACAAATTATGTTTGGGTGAATAATTTGGATTTTTCACAGGGGAGTCTATCTTAGGGTTTAATAAATTCTCAATCAAGGTAAAGATGAAAATCACAGATAGTTTATTTAAAACACTAAATGTAGCTTCTTCGTCTCTAGCCAAAGCTAACAATCCACCATCTTTAATAAGTAGACTGAACAAATTGCCTATTATGGTCTGTTATGGATGACTTTCAGCAAAGATGGTGGATTATTTTGCTTCAACTGCCGTTGCTTGGGAAATACAGAGTAGCTTGATCTAGTGTTTTATATAAGATATCTGTAATGAAAATACAAATTACTTGGAATACAATTCAAACACCTTATGCTTATCCTCAAGAATCCAATATATTCTGACGAATGCAATAGATATAGAGAAGTATGAAAAATAATAAAACGGAACAAAATTGATAATAAACATTGCAATGATTTCGAAACAAGCTATCTTTTAAGTTTTTAAACTGAATAAAGTGGGAAAAGCATAAAATGAAAACGAGGTTTTAGGGAAGAAATTTTATTGCAAGTTAGCAGATAAGATTTTATCACCTATCTCTATCTATGTTTCTATCTAAAAACCGTGATTTTGAAGATACCAAATAAAATCACTCTTTTCTTTTTACAAGAACCAGTAAAATTTTGCTGAGGCTCGGCTGTTCTTATTTTTTGACACTTTGAGCCTCAAGTTGTTCTTATCCTGTTCTTATTAACAATGGGGTGAATTTGAGGTATTTTAGGCTTTTTACCCAATTTCTACTACTTTGACCCTTAAATTGTCTGAAATTGCGCTACTTCAGGATCAGCATTTTTCTTAAACGGTTCTTACTTTTTGGCGATTTTAAGCCTCATTGTTCTTATAAAAGATAAAAAGTGTAGTCCTATACTGCGAAAAGAATTAGAGAAGAAAATCAAAACGTTTACCATAAAATAGCTTTTATTTGCTACACTTGAGTTTTTATTGGAACAGTGGTCTACTGTGTCAATGAACTGCGAAAATATTTTGCAACATTGAGTTTACACAGTGTAGCCCATTGATAGTTTAGTTCTATTTTTGTAACCAAGTATTTTAAAAGAACCAACCATACATCTAAATGTTAAAATGCTAAATGATAAAACACCTTATTACACAAAGAAGTATATTTTTGGTAAGTTAACTCTGAAAACGTTACAGATTGACCTTGGTTTTCTACTTCTTACTCTGTCGTATAGCATTTTTTGGTGTCATAGGGGGTCATAGGACCAGTTGCGAATTCTTTCCCCACTGAAACGACGGGGAAACGACCTGTCAAAAAATCATCTCTGCAAAATTTTCAAAAGTAAATGGAACTCTCAAACTCATTTGTAAGAAAATGAATTTTATACTGAATCGCTATCTCTACTCCGTTATCAAAATAGATTTCGAAACCCCTAATAAGGAGATTATTTAAACCAATAAAAAAAGACATTTAGCTCTTCCACATTACCTTACCTGGTTAAAAAGACTCACTCAGACTTAGTCCAACACGTCATGTTTTTCAGCTTAAAGTGCGACTTGGTGCTAACCATTCAAATTTTATCAATACCAGAAAAGGGCAGAAAAGTAATCAAAATCTTGACCCCGTGCATGGCACGTATGCACTCTAAAGGCCGTGGTTCCGTGTGAAAATCTGCCCACTTTGGCAGTGCATTTTTGTATTTTTATTTCATCTAGATTTTGGATGAATATCAAATGAACTTTTGAGCACAGTGATTGGCGCTAAAGCAAATCAATCAGACCAAAATCACTCTCATTTTAAATATAAAACAACGCGGTTTTGGATTGTTTTGGCGTTCAGCCAAACCAGGTTAGAGTGACACATTCGCGAAATCCCAGAGCGTGATGTGCGCAGAATGAATACCCTTGTCTCACAGCCTTGGCCACAGTTGAGATTAAAATTTCTGCTGAAATCCCGATGGGGACAGAAATTCTATTGTTTTTGTCAAAAAATCCATTAGGGATGGTTTTAGAGTGCAATTCTTCCATTCAATTTCAAATGGGGATAAAAACAAAGTCAATCTTCCAGTGAGGCTGAAATTGTAGGATACTTTTCCCGCCGGGACGAATTGTAGCCAAATCTTCCAGTTGGTATAGGGGGTACTACCGGATCTGTGACACAGGGGTGTTATGATATTACCAAAGTCTAAGCATGTATGGTAAAAAAGAGACACCAAAACAGAACTGTGTTTTAGCAATCTCCCTTTACCGCCCAGATGACACACAACGTTGTTTCAACGCTCATCTAACGTTATGTGGACGTTGTAAACGTTAGATAAACGTCGAAAAAATGCTGTGTGCTAGCTGGGCGTGTTACCCTTCTAAGAAAATTCATTGAAAAATTGATTGTTCTTACCAATATCGCCGATAAGTGAATCCATCGGGAATGATTGCAAAAAGCGAATTACTCTTCTCCAGCATTTCCCACGTCTGGTCTGTAAATTACACTTGCTTTTGTCGATACTTGATTCTTCTACGGATAAGCGATCGTAAACATCGTGCACATATTTTTTCTCAAAATCGTGGACTTTGGTTTTACACATATCCACCATTTCGCCTTAAAATCTTCCTCAAAACCTCTCTTTGAATGAATCTATGAGATTGAAAGAAAAATTTTGCTTTGATAGAAGAAGAAAAAACAACATAATTATAACAACTTAAAAACCTTAGGGTTCCTTTTTCAGTTTACAAGTTTTTGGTCCGCCCCTGAAAAAACTATTTGTGCTACTGGTTAGTTAGTACGAAGAAAAGAAGGAGATCAAAACTGTACACATCAGAAGCGTATAATACAAATAGACTTCCCTTTTTACATTATTTATCTGATGAAAGGAAGCTACAGGGTACAGCTGAGTCTAACTTCGAATCATAAGAATTGATAACTGTTCTGTGTCTGTGTATATTATATTTTAACTAAAAGAAACATAGCTAGGGAGAGTATATCGCAAAGAGAGATTGTGAAAAACCGATAAAGCACAAAATAATAAAGAAACTTTAAGACACAAAAGAAAATTTAGAAAACACAAAAAAATTGAAACAATATTTTTGGTAACCATAGCAATAACAGGAGATAACGGCAGCACATTATTGAAAAAAGAAGATGATTAAGAGAGAAGATGAAGATGTAACGAGAAAGAAGAAAAATATTATCTTATAAATCATAAATATGTTATTCCCTGGATTGAAGGAAAAGATAATATGGAACTTTGGCATCTAGGACGGCAACTTGAATGAGAATGTAAAGTAAATCTTAAAATCAAATGGCAAATTTTATCCGATTTTATCTAGATTTAATATCACATGGAAAAATTTTAAATGCAGTCATCTTGAGATTTGAAAAACGTCCATTAAAATTACCCTATTAGAATTCACTATTCTCATGAGAAAATTGATATGAAAAGAATAGAATCTAGTTGTGATCCAGATATGAATCCCTAGTAAAGATGGTAAGGGCTTTTTTTTGTTCAATCATGTCGTACTTTTTCAAATCTGCCGTCCTAGATGCTAAAGGCCCCTAATAATATAAAAAACAACATCGTATCAAAAACATGGTGCTAATCGAATTGAGGGGGCCAAAAAAATATGTCGCCTACCATGGTTGGGTGACAAAGAAAATTTTCGACTTTTCACCCTTATTTCATCCCTCTAAACGGTATATATAAGATTTTTTAAAGTAAAAAATATTACTTTGCAAAATATTGGGGGGGGGGGCATGGCCCCCTGGCCCCCCTCCCGGTGACGGGGGCCATGAAAAATCTCATGGAATCTCCTCCCGCCCGGAAAAATTGGCCTAAAATGGTCTTATACACATTTTCATAGAATTACATTTGTATAAGAATTACATAAATCGAATACATATTTTTAATGATTCTTAATTTAAAAAAGCAAGGAGATTTTTTGAAATTAATTAAGCATTGTCTTGGAACGCTCGAAAACGGTTGAGCCTGTAAAAAACGAAATCCAGAAAAATTCGAACTGGAAAAAGAATTTTTTTTTCAAGCTCAGCAAATCACCAAAAATCACCAAAATTATATGCGTATTTGAGCGATTCTTATTATATCTGAAAAAGCTAATTAAAATTCATAAACAACGCATGTTAAGCTAAAAGTCAAAAACATTTAAACCAAAAAAGAAATCATATCACCAACTCAACGTGACAAAGACAAAAACCGACAAATCAGCACAGCAACAAAACAAACTCAAGAAGAATGAAAATTTTTTTATAAAACTAAACCAAAACGATAAATAGACAAATTGACAACCAACAAAAATATAAATTTAGCGTAGAGAAAGCGGTAAGTGAATATAAAGAAAGTTGAGAAGTTAATGGAGTGCGGATAGATGGAGACCAAAGTCTGGCATCAGGTGTGGCCATGAGTAAGCATGCCTTGCTACTTAAGTCATCCGTCATCTAACCAAAGAAGAAAAGTGTTGATCAAGCACAATCTAGAAGAGAAGAGATTAAAGTCTATTCACGATAAGTGTGTACTCTTTTTTCTTTTACCTATAACTTTTGAAGGAATTCTTCAATCTTTAAAAAATTGGTATCATTGGAAAGATATTAGTGAGTAGAACAATTTGAAATAAAAAAATCTTTAAAAAAATTCTAAAAATGAAGATGAAAATGAAGAAGAAAAATATGAAGATCTTGTAGAAAAGTGCTATAACTATCATTTTCACTGAAGTGTCCTTGATCATCGAACGTTGTCACTGAGAAAGAAATTCTCAAAAATAATCATTCAGTCAAAAGATATCAAACAAAGTTATAAGCTGATTGACGTCTAAAAACGCTGTCTTCTGCAGTTTTTTGCTGTTTTTTGGGGTCAATCACTTATTAACTTTGTATCATAACTTTATATTGAATAAATATTTTAATGAAATTTCTTCACAGTCATGACCTCCTAAGATCAAAGAATCTCTCCTGAACAGTTTTCTTATTCGAATAATTCTTTTTATAAGAATCACAAGTCTCAAATTTTTAAAATTTTAAGATACTTCTTAACTCTCGTTCTTTATTCTATCATTCATTCGTTCTCCATTAATCCATATTAGGGCTATTAGCTCATTCATTCGCTCCACTTACTCGCTCTCTCACTGGGTACATAAATACAAGATACTTAGTGATCATTGAATCCAACCATGATAAATATTTATATATTTTATCTAAATAAAAATAAGAACGCAGTAACAAATTATGATATAAAATGTCGATGATAAATATAGTAGTAAACTCGAAATTCATTTCAAACTTGTAAAAGTTTTTTTTCATTGTGTAGTATATGTTTCATAACTTATATCAGTATACCAATGAGGTAAAATGCTCAGAGTTTGAGATTCAGATATTATCGCTATAATTACATCAGCACTTAAATTTGTCCATATTATATTTTGTCAGTGCACAACAAGTTAAACCACCACCACAACATCGACTCTCAATCACTTGTGTTAATCAATTTATATGAAATCTATTGCAAAATGAAGAGATATCCATAATGAGATGTAATGAAGAGATAATTATGCCACAAAATGACCTTCGTTCCGCTTTGTGGTCACAATAAATACTTTTGTTAATTTGATGCTTTCACTGTTTCATAAATCAATTCATAAAAAAATATACGTGAAGATGTAATGACAACAGTATCGTGGTGGTTGTCGAATTCTTTGAATATTACTTTTGGTTTTCTTCCATACTTCTTCAGCTATTTAATCGGTAATATAACAAACCTAGCTCCTAGAAACATTTTTCAAGAGTCAAAGCCACGTTGACAGGGATGCTGATCTAGAAAATCACGGCAAAGCAGTTGATAGTTGAACTATATTATTTCATAAAGTCTTGATGCATAACAAGTTGGCGGTATGTTTGGCATATCCACCGCGAATCTTTTCATCAAATCTGGCTCATTTAGCAGTCAAGTATATGATAAGGATTAATGCAATCACCAAAATCAAAAGAATTATAGCAAGAATAAGTTTCCTTTTCCGAGCTTTGTTTTGGTATCGAACAGCTTTTGCTATAATACCATTTCCATCTTGGACATGTGTGAGAGCAGTTCCAACGTTTGCTTCGATGCTGTCTAGAAAAATAGCGATAGATTGGCATTTGGTTTGAGACTCATCCGAAATGTGGATGTACCATTAAATTATTGAATAAAAAATAGGTCAAAGCAGAGATATCTGTAAAAAAACAACCCGTGCGATACCCATCTATATGAAAATCTGGCCAAAACGTCCCCGGTGGGAAAAATACCCAACACTTTTAGCCCAATTAGGAAATTAAAAATCAAATGGAAAAAAATGCACTCAAAAACCATCCCGGCTTCGCTTTTCTACCATGACCGGATTAGCCGTTTGGGATATATTATATCCTTACTAGTGGAAATGTATGCACTTCATATTTTCAATATACACAGAGCGTTTATAGTACACAAAACCTTACCAAGAGTTTCTCCTTGTTCGTGAACCATGATGGTCAAATCTTTGAAAATCTCATTTACATCTGCAATATCAGACTGAAAGAGAAAGAAGATAAAATAACGATGATATCAGTGGCAAGTCAATATTCTTCATTTTAAGGGAAGTGGAAAACATTGGAAGTTAAATCAATACAGGTATTTTTCATACAATTCCAAGTAGATATTCTCTTTGACTTCGAAATCTGTGAACAGTTAGCTTAAATGTGTAAAAGAATATGATATCTGTGCTCTCCTCACAATAAAGAGAAGTATCTCTATCACCTCTAACTGTTGGATAGCAGCTTCGCGTTCCCTAATTTCATCCAGGCTAAGTTCAGCTTCTGTTTGTCTTTGTAATTGTGGTTGGTTGTCATACATTCGAGAATTGTCATCCTGAAAAGATGGGTAGAAAGGTATACAGTTGACATTCCCTGGTTCGAAATCGAAGAGGGGAATCTGAATTTGTCAAGGCCTCAGAAAGGTTTAGATTATGACTGATTCTTCTTGACGGGACTTGAGAATAAAAGTCAAGCTTTATAACTCGAACCCTTCTGTAATTGGAACTTAAAAATAATGGTTTCCTTGGCTGGGAAAATACCCTCAGATTAGAGTCTTCTCTGAAATTCACATTTTTATTTAATTCTAAAACAACAGTAAACAACACATCTTGATTGAAACATTTTTTACACTTCTTTTCATCGAGGGTTGGCGTGAAGTGAGAGTATCGCGATAAATTTAGCATTTGAGTTGTGTGAGACATTACCTTAAATGGTGACTTCCGTCGATTGGTAAGGCTCGAGCTCTTTGTACTTCTGTTTTTTCTTTCTCTGCGACAAGCTGTATACAAGGGGAAATAAATATGTTCTTTCGGGAGGGTGAAAGATAAGACAAAAACCAAAAAGACAGCCTTAAAAACACTTCTGTCTTCGTTATCCAGTGACAATCGACCATCCTGTGGATTGGACCCTACTCGAGCACAAAGACAGGGATTTTCACAAAATTCTAAAGCGGCAAAAACACAGGCGAGCACTGAAACAACCAAACCTCCAGCTTGACTCCTTATGACAACGATGGGTATTAACGATTTTTTTCTCGAATAAAGCTGTCACCCCTGTGTCATAGACCCACTGGGACCCCAGCCCCACTGGAAAATGAAGCAAAAATTTCGTCTCCGGTGGGGAAATACCGTTGAATTTCATCCCCACTCGAAATTCCATGTTTAAAAATTGTACTCCAAAACCATCCCCACTGCGTTTTTTAACATTGGAACAAAAGAATTTTTATCCCCATTGGGATTTCAATAGAAATTTTTATCCCCACTGAGGGAAAAAGTTCCACCGGGGCTGCAAAACAGGGGTGTTGTCACAATTAAGTAGTAATGCATCTATCTTACTTTTTGCACCTTTTGAAAATTCCTCAATGCGTCAGAAAAGTTCTGCTTTAATTTTTCTTGTTGAATACTTTTCTGTCTCTAAAGAAAAGAACATGAATAGCAGTCAGGATATAAGACAGGAAAAAGCTAACTGTTTCCATGCTGTTTCCATCGTAGGATATGTAGGTTATATACAACTTGCTTTGCAAGAGTACATACGTATTAAATATCACCCTTAAAAAAAACAGTTCCGATTAAGCTCACTCAGTCAGTTCCATCACAAGAAAGAATCGAAAAACGTTGAAAAATGGTAAGAGCTAGTGAGGTAGCTTCAAAAAATACTGTGAAAAAGTTGTTCCACAGCAGGAGCTAATATAAATAAACTTACCGCGGTTTCAAAGTCTGTAGTTTGAAGATTGTCCAATATTTGAAATTGAAGAGAAGTATCCTTGATCAGTTTGTTTGCATTTTTTTGCTCGCTTTGTCTAAAAATTTAAAGATATAAATGTTGTAGTCCATTGCCGATCGTTTAGTGATCGTTATATCCATCTGACTGTCGGCGGCAGGGCCGGGAGTAAGGAAAACTATTCCCTTTTCTATTTGCGCAAGATCTAGTCAGAATTCCGCGGTGGAGCGCCACACCTACTAACAGCTCCCAGTAACTTATCACATAGATCAGGTTATCCAATCTAAGCTACTCATTCGAAGAGTTGGCGGTGACCGGGGATCGAACCCACAATTCTTTAATTGAAAGGCGAATGTTCTACCGACTGAGCTACCCAGCCACAAGATCGTTGGAAGGTTTACCTATAATAGTTGAGATACCCTTTTTCGAATTAGAACTTACAACCTTTCGAAAGTTTCATTTTCAAGTGTCGTTCTTTGATTGATTAGTTTCTGCATCAAACCAGCTAAAGAAAAGAATAATAGATTTGAAAAAATCTAAAGGTTGATAATTAAGTAAGTTTGCGACCACAGTCGGGAGAGACCCGAAGGCTCCTTATCCGATAGTTATCTACCAGAAGGTAGGGGAGGGCGCCACTCTCTCTACCTGGATTGATGATCCACTTACTCTTAATCACTCTCTTAATTGCTGAGAATCAAACAGAGGGTATCAAGTACCTTTATGAGAATCTTTGGTATGGCCCAGCTGGGGGTTGAACCCAAAACCTTGCGCACCGTAGCCAAATGCTCGAACACTACACTGCGATCGCTAAATAACCCTTTGAAAACCCTTTCACAGTTGTTCAATGCCTCTGTCTTGATTTGAGTAAAGGCAGTATTATCATTCACGCGATTGATAAAGAAAATTCCCGTTATTCATTTAAGGGCTTACTCTTTCGAATAATTTGCTGTATGTTGCGTCCAACATCATCAAAAAGGTTTGATAGTTCTGTGTCACCACCTTGAAATAGATATCATAGGTATGCATAGTAGACAAGAATATTGAAACAATCGCTAAATTGTGGGGGCCGTTGTGATGTTCTTGAACCGCTCTCTAAAATGAGTTAGAATACGTATTACCTTCGAATAGAACACCCTCGTGTGGGTGTGTTCCTAGTCTGTGCACAGACCCGATATCTACGGCTAATTTCAAAATTCATTGCCGTAGAAACGAAACGATAAACGTGAAATACACTCTGGTACAGAATACTGTGTTCCATGACTGGTGAAAGATGTCACGATTATTTAAATACCGAACCCTACAAATATAATGTGAAATATTGTCTTGAAACTTACCATCATCGGAATAATTTTGTCCATTCGAGCTGTATTTAGTACCATGGTCACTTACAGACATAATTACTTGAAAGATGCTGATGTACGTATAAGGTATGAGGTCACTGGTGAGTTTGTGTGTGTCTTTTATGAGCTGTTTTGTCAACTGAAAAGAATGTGAAACAAGTAAAAAATACACTCTCAATGCTCTCAATTCATCAAAGAAAATCAACGAAATGAAAAATTATAATTATCATGATTATAAATCAAGCATCGTATTCAACTTAATTAACCAAATTATACAGCGTGGTAGAAGACATTATATCTTATTGTCAAGCATGAAGATATAGGCTAAACCTCATCTCAAACAACTAATGAAGACCAGAAGATCAATAATTTTCTTTTAAGATTTTGCTGAAATAAAGATTTTACTTAACCGACTCATCATCAATATTCTAAGAAAATCAACAAAAATGTCGTTTATAAATTGCTTAGAAGGCATCATTTGATCTCACGTACTATAGAATATTGTCATGGTGTTGTTATGTTTCTTTTTTGCAAATGCATCAAAAATGCTTATCCTCGTATTTCTTGAAAATTTGAACGAAAACCGCAACTTTATTCAGTGAATCATGCAAACTTACTTCTCTAACACGAACACTCACATTCCAAAAATAATTTGGTATGCTATGAATTATTTCACTTCAAAGATAAGATTCGAAATTTTTTCCTTTGAATCGACGAGAAATGAATTTGATCCTTACTTTACTATTCTTTGGCGAATTACCAGATTTGTGCATAAGTTATTGGTCAGTCGGACTCGGGCGGGGTTAGGCAAATAGAGGGTATGTGTGGGGTATGTGTATGTGCCGCTCTTAAGGGTGCATACTCATACTCCCGTTTTAAGTGAGGGGCGTGCGAGGTTTGCGATTTCCTAAATACCGAATCATTTTGCCAAAATTTCCGAAATTCTGTGAAAAAATAATTGCAATTCCGATATCGATTTTCTGGGTATTTTTCCTCGTTTTGACTAATTTTTCATCAAATTTGATTTTTCATGTATGAATTCTGAGAAGGGGAATAAAAGCTTTATAATACCGAAATTTCGAAGCAAAAATTCTTGGATTTCCGATACCGAAACAATTTCAGAAATCCGAAACACCGAAGGATTTTTGCCCGATTTCTGAAATTCCGAAAAAAAAAGGTCGATTTCCGCTATTCCGAAATACCGTACGCCCCCCACTTTTAAGGATCGTAATAGCCTTGAGCTTATTTTTGACGGAATGTTTTATACGGTAGCACCTGGTCTATACTAGACGTCACCCACGTTTTTTCTACGCAAAGAAACGAAATGAAGTATCCCGATTTTAGGCGTGATGCTCGCTCAGAAGCACCCAAAAAAGACCGGAAGTTTGCCAGTAATTTTGAAGTTAAACAACAATACTAGTGGCAAATGCACGGGCAGTTTTGAGTGCCGCATATAAGACATTACGTCGTGAATATCATGAATATGACAAGGTGACGGACGGTTAAACCATCACTGTAAAGAAAGCAAAGTAAATGTAACGTGTTTCGACAGGGACAGGGACTACTTAAATTGTAGCTGTTCAACTCATCCAATTAAAGCCGGACTAAAAAAAATAATATAGTAATATTTCATCCTATCACCTTTTCTCACAATAAATCGGAATAGTTGTCTCAAATTGGAGCTACCCAAAAAGACAATTTGGTACAATCTAAAAAAAAAACACCGACATAAAAGGCTTACACTTGAAAGAAAAAATCAAAATCAGATAAACTTCAGGAAAAAATCACGGTAAGGTTTCCAAAATTCCTCAATTTTCGGCTGTTTGTTCCGATTCTTGATCCAAAAGATTATGAATTTTAAAAAATCGGGTGGTACTAAACAATCGTCCGTCACAGGCACGACGGAAGTTTTTTATATCTGGTACGGCGAAGGAGGAAATTTAAGCGATTTTATAGCGATTTTACCGACGAAGAGGAAAACTTCGGGTATTTTTGTGAAAATCTGGTACGGCGGCCGCCGTACCTGCCGTACCCGTTGCGTCGTGCCTGCGTCAAACTTAGTATTTTCCTCTAGGGAATCAGCGCTAGAAAAGTATGGTGTACGAGATTAACTCATTAAATTCAGATAAGTCAGTTTCCTCTTCTTGTCTAAAAAAGGTAAGTGCTGTCCCATCAGAAAAAATCCTTGAATTATCATTAAAACTGGAAAAATAAGAATGATATTTCCACATGCATCTGTTATAATATAAGTGGGATTTCGATGGTTGCTCTGATTTTTCTCCTTGTTGAATGATAATAGAATAAGCCTCTACCTCGGAGGGCCTCGCTATAGCTAAAGGCCGATGAATGACTCGAAATATATTAGCCGAAGATGTTAGATAAAGATATCTATATTAGATATTTTGAAAAACTGCGATTCAAATACATTTCAAAACCTTCTCCTTGCATTTAAGAAGCTAATTTTCCTTCCTTAATTAATCCAAAGAGGACTTAAAAGACGACGATTACTTGAATAGACTTCTTGAAAACAGAATGACCTTTTTGAAAGGAACTCAAGATTTCAAGAAAGCTACCAGGAAGATAAAGAATCGTGTGAAATACCTACGTAACGAAAAGCTAAGACGCGAAACTGAGACGATAAACCAGCACAAAACTCGTAAAGAGACTGACGAACTGTTCTGAAAGGTGAAAAATGTTAGTCATTCGTTCAAAAATGTTCGAAGGAATAACTCCGAAAAACTCAGAAACTATTTTTATGACCACTTCACCACGAAGCTTAACGATCAGGCTGAAACTCCGAATGAACTCTATTATGTCCCATCCTTCATTGAAATGCTTCAGGACAATGAAGACGATATCAATCAAAATCTACCGACACTCGAGCAAATGAAGAAAGTGTTGAAATCGATGAAAAAATGAACGGCGTCAACAGTTGCTCCTTCCGAATTTCTTAAATACACCACAGACTCTGTCGAACTCCTAAGCCCATTACCTTCTCAAAGATATTTTGGAATCACAGGCAATTCCAAATTCTTTGACACACTCCAAACTAGTTGCGTTATGAAAAGGAACCTCAAAGGGAAGGCTATCCGACCCTAAAACCTATAGAGCGTTACAAGTCGACTAAGTCCTGTGCAAGATTCTCACCATCATGATTATAAACAGAATCAAGTGGTGGAACAATAAAACGCTAATGGACCAGCAACAAGGATTTCGTTCGGGGAAAGAAACATTTGATGGTATCTACATAACTAAACGAATCCAACAAATCACTGACTTTATTAGAAAGCCGGTATACGTCTTATTTGTCGACCTCAGCGCTAGGCCACATTATCAGAGAATGGTTGTTGGAATCAATATCCGAACGCTTCAAACCCAATCGACCAACCAAACTTTTTGATGTTCTTCAAGCTGTTGACTCCTATAATACAACTCTTGTCTGAAACTCCCAATGACTCATTTGAAATCTGGTGAACGTCAAGGTGGTCCTGAATCCCCGCTTTTATATAATTTATACATTGACTATGTTATGTCTAACTCCACAAATAAATTTTCTAAAACTGAAATATCGTATACGTACAACTGCAACCACCCGAGAAGAGAGGTGTACCCTGAATATATTGCTGAACCTCGGAATCTGCCGATCGAAAACGTTAAAGTTTTTCGATATCTCGGAGACGAGATAAAATATGACGAACCATCGACGGGCAACTGTCATATCAAAACAACAATAAAGCTATCTCGCACACTTGGCACGACAATCAAACCAATGTTTAACTAAAAGACTCTTGTTCATCACAAACAAACGTACGGGAATTGGTGGACCAGCTGAGACACTAGAAGACAAAGTGATGAAATCTACTGGGTTGATGAAAGACAATTTCAACAAAGAGGCACTGAAACGCAAGGAACATGTTCATCCCAGACGAGCCGCAAACATTGTCAAACGGACTAGACCAGCAAGTACAAGTAAGTAATCTATAATCAAAAAGTAAATCTTGAAATCATATTTACAATCATCATAGGCAATACAATACTTTGTTCACTGTCTAGTTTATGATATTTTTGATGCTTGTTTAACGCTTGACGCAGCTAATTCGCCTGCAGGGAGATTTTTCCCTGCAATGGCTGCAATGGAGATTCGGCTTGATTGGCCTGATTTTGGCGTACTACTAACAGTACTTTCGCGCGCATAATTTATGGCAAAAAGCTGACTCGGCAGAAAAAGGAAAACAAATGAAAATGAAAACATAGATTCATTTTTAACTGGAAGTTTAAAATACATGTTAGTAGGGGGCCAAGCCTGGGCTTCCGTGACATCTTTTTTACAACCTAACCATTTTTAGTCTATTCCAAAGAACAGTATATTACAAGATATTTTTGAGAGGGAGGACACGGATTAGGCACGGGAAAACGTTTTGTGACCAAAACAATTCAAAAACATACCGACGTCAGCACGATCAAGACAAGATTCAAATCACATCGTCAAATCACAGTAGAGACTGACAGTTAGTTGGTCTTAAAGCGGCTGTATTTCTTTGTGTATTTTATTCAGAGAGTTGTTATTATACAATTTTTTGCTTAGAATTTCATGCTCTATGAGATGGTACCAATCATTTTCGTTTATTTTGACTTTTGGAAATCTGCTATTTCTCTACCCCTTACTTTCCCTTGCAGTTTTGCCTATGACGTCACTATTTTGGTCACAAAAAGTTTTCCCGGGCCTAATCCGCGTCCTCCCTCTCAAAAATATCTTGTAATATACTGTTTTTTGGGATAGACTTAAAATGGCTAGGTCGTAAAAAAGATGTCACGGAATCCCAGGCTTGGCCCCTTACTATGTAGCTGATGTTTTGATGTGGTTTTTAGCAGTTTTCAAAGTTTTTAGAGCTTGTTAAAGGGTTTTTATGGCAAGTTGATTATGAATGTCTGCCTGGGTTTCCAAAGTTTATGAGGTCGATCAACAAGGGTTCACACACAGACTGTTTCGAACATTCTGTTCCAGACTAATCTACCTGCTCTATAATTTCAGAACTTTGAGCGATTTCAGCGATTTTTTGTGTTTTCTAAGATTATGAGCTTGGATTCTCAGGCTACAATCATCACTGTTAGAGTTAAAGTCAAAAAATTAATCAAAACTCATGAAAATAGATTTTCCGAATCCCAAAAGACTCGTTTTTTTATTGAACGCGGATATTCCACACCCTTAGTTGGCTCAAGCATGGAAACAACCCTGTGTCACTGACACAGATCATTGGGCGAAGAGAATTTGTCGTAGGGATGTTAAACAACTCAAATTTTACCCAAAACGACTGGAATCGAGAGAGACGAGTTTTCTTTGTTCAGCGAAATGAGTTTTTTTCTTCAATAATTCGCACGATATCATTTTTCGAAGAATAAAAATTTTCGAGAATACAAGCGTTTCTAGAACCAGTGAATTTCGGTTAAAGCTCGGATTTTTCGATTTTTTTTCATTTTAAGCCACAAAGTTTTCTTCAAAAATTTAAACATACTACAGTCTGTTTCACGCTTACACGTTCATCAGGTAAATGGAATTTGAGGGGGTCCGTGCTTTCTCGAAAGTTTGAGAGGGTCTGTGTTTTCACAAAAATTTGAGGGTTGTCTGCGTTTTCTCGAAATTTACGAGGGAGTCCGGGTTTTCGTAAAGGTCCGTGGTCCAGGTTTTCAAAGGTCCGGTCCAGGTCCTAGTACGCCCTAAAATTCAGCCATTGCGGGTTTACCTTTGTTTTTAATTTTCTGCTTTTTATCTCTATGAGCCTCATTGAAATTTTGAAAATTGTCTTATGAAAAGAAAAAAGGGTAACGCATGCTTTGCTCTGTATGAAATTTTAAACCTTTTAAAATATGGATCTTACTTTGGGACTCTAAGATGAAATGATCAGTAATTTAATTTGAGAGCTTAAAAAAGAAATATCCAATTACAATTTCTAGTCGGAAACTTCTGCTAAAAAGTAATAGGGAAAAAGTTCAAGCCAAATTATATACGATGTGAATTGAAAAAAAAGCTGATTAAATTTAGTTTTAGAAAGCTAAGAATTGGTGATAGTGATTCAATTTCAGGGTTTCAACCAAGAAGAACCAAGCGAACCAAGAAAGGAAAATTGATGCCGTGAGATAAGAAAAAGCTGAAAAAATACTTCTATGTACGGGATGATATATTATGTCTGGAACTAAAATGGTATCAAGCATTTTATTATGTAAATAGCAAAGAAATATTTTGTCTCGTTCATATATCATTGATTTGATAATTAATGGGAATCTATTTAACTATGAAACAGTATGAAGCATTGGCCTTGTTTTTGGGGGAATTTTTAATTAAATTTCATCACAAATATCTGTTTGGTTTGAACTAGAAACACCTGGCGTTTTCACAACACTGTGTACATTATCAAATCATCAACTCTTGATGTGTTGGCCCTAATCCATGATAAGCCAAGATTAAGCATATTATTCAGTAGGGAAAAAGAGAGATCAAAGAACCTATGCCATTAATTTCTCATTGGCAGGGGGTAACCACTATGTAATGGAAACATGATTTTTTTCCAATTTTAATCGAAACTTATAAAAAAGTCCTGCAATTTCTCAGACCACATTTTGATTGGAAAATTTTTCACAGTTTAAATTTCACAAGGTAGAGTGAACTTGTTTTCAAGCTGGACATTTAAAAATTCTAGAAGAAAAATGAAATTATGGAAGCTGTTTAGATTCCTATCCATTATCTGTTGCTTTCAAGGTATCCATGGGCAGATTGGTAATGTGAATGTGACACAGTGTCACGTGGACAAGATCAATTACGTCAAATATGTCAACATATTCTCATTGGTGTCTTTCAATGAGACAACTTTGGATCGAAACATTGTCCGATTTCATTTGAAGCTGAGATACATCATCGGTCAACAATTGGCAAAAACAAATTCAAGAAAAACGATTGGTTTTAAGTTAGTGAATGCTTGTGGTAGCCTTGATCGATTGGTAAGTGCGGTACTAGAAATCTTCCTGAAACAAAAACCGTTTAACCCGCTGCAAAAGATCATCACTAAAGGAAAGAATTGCAACGGGTGTCAGATTTGTACATGTTTCCAATACGATTCCACAAGGACTTTAGCAGTCGTTTCGTTTCTTCCATACCACTACAACAAAGTCGTGGCTGATTTATTGTCAAGCTATAATATCCCTTTGTTTGCCGTGACCGAGGAAAGTCACCCAAACACTCATCCAAACTTTTTGAAGTATTATTTTCCGAGTTTCGATCAAGTAACTGTTGATATAGATAGTATTCAACGAGAAATAGAACTCACAAATACATCAAATATCCTCCTCTTAATTCTACCCAACATCAATCAGCAATTAACACAGCTACACAGTGATATAGTCTGGAAAAGAATCCGAGAAGACAACAATATCTGCGTACAGAAATTAATCATCACTGAAATTAATGAAACAACTTTGACCCACATTAGAGATTTCGTTGTCGGTAACCCACATATTCAATTAATCATTGTATGGTGCAGCTCTGAAGTTCGTTCACAGCTCATCGATAATGTCATGGACATCAAGCATCGTCTTTGGATTTGGTATTCTGATATGTCCTTTGGTTTCACAGTCAAAGCCAAAGATACATCCCAAATAGAAAAACACTTATTCAGAAAACACCCTATGTTATCTATGCAAAAGTACAACGACATTCGGTACAAATACTCAGATATCCAAACTCAATTGGAAAGACCAGGAAAGAAATATTATAAGAAGATTACAGACGACTCTTTGATTCAAGCATTTTTCTCAAAAATAAATTATACAAATGTTGATAAAATGATTGAGGAGTTTGACAACAAAGAGACCCTTCTAGACGAGATGATTGAGGCTGTTATGCTACCGATCTGGTTGGTTAATCCAGCTCTGCTAATATACACTAACGAAGTTGGATATATAAGGGGACAAATATCTGATGAAGCATTATTGAAAACGTTACATTTTAACATTGATCGACGAAGCTTTGTGTGGTACCGTGAAATGTCAGAAAACGTTTTGAAAAGAATTTCGGTTGATTTGAATCAAACATTCCCATGTGGTCCTTCTAAATGTCCAGGAGGATTTGAGCCGAAGAAAGAGGAGTTTAAGAAAGGCCCGAATCAATTAATATATGCCTGGCGTTGCGTAAAATGCCCAACCAATTACTATAAGAATAATTACTCGACGTCCAGGTGTCATCCCTGTCCAGAATTTACCGAATCGTCATTGAATAAAACACACTGTATTGATCCTTACCGAAATATTGGGGTCAAATTGAACTCTCCAGCAATTATCACATCGTTGGTATTGTTGACAATCCAGGGAGTATACATTTTGCTCGTCTTATACACCTTTGTCAGATACAGAGAAACACCGATCATTCTGTCGTCCGATTTGAAAAGTTCGATTGTTTCATTAATCTGTCATGCTTTATTGACCATTCTGATGCCTTTGTTTTATCTCCTTAATCCAACACTCACCTTATGTCATTTCCAGCCAATAACTGTTGGTACATTATTGATTATTATCTACACAATAACACTCACTAAGACACATAAAATGTTGATCGCCTTTCAATCGAAAGTTCGACTATCTAAACGGATGATTACAGTCTCAAAAAGTGTTGAAGCCTTCACTATTATTATCTTTCTCTTAATTCTGGCTGTTGCTTTATTCATTTCATCAATCGAGAATCCTATTGGAGTTATAGCAAAAATGTATCATGAAGAACTTACTAGAGAACTTTACTGTGACAATATGAGTCAAATGATGGTTGTGTTCGTTTTTGTGCTTCTGATTACTGTTTTTGCATCTGTCCAAGCGTTTCGTGCTCGAAAGTTACCGAAACAGTTCAATGAGACGAAAACAGCAACATATTGTTTGTTCATCACGGTGATTGTGGTATGTGTTCGTTTTCCTGTTTCTTTTGGCCAAAAAACAAAGCTACACCGGTCGCTGGTTGACTTTTATGTTGTTTCCATTTTAAACGCACTTCATCTATTGATCATGTACTCCTTGCGTGTTTATTCCGTGTTTTTTGAACCTGAGAAAAATACAAAACAGTATTTTAGAGCTGAAATGATTCAGCAGTCGAAACAAAAAGTTGCAAAAACATTGAGCCAAGCTCACCAAGGGTAATAAAGTTGGCATACAGGAACTAAAAGGATGCTTTCAAAATACAAAGTATTGTGTATTTCTAAAGGAAAATATTTGTGGATTTTGGAAAATGCGTATTTTTTTGTATTATATTATTTTTGTTCTTTGGAACAAAGTGTTGTGTATTTTTGATGAGAAATGTCTGTGAATTTTTAAAAAGAAAATATCAGTGCATTTTTTCAAGCAATATATCAGTGTCTTTTGAAAAGAAAATCGAAGCAAAATATCTACCTTATCAGCCCTTTTTACGCCGGCCCTTATTACGCCACAGCCTGATTTCGGGCTTACGCCAATTAGGGCCGTAAATAACGCCAAAATTTGTTAGAATGCCTATTTATGCGTCAATTTACATTAAAATATCATTTTTCAGTAGTAAACTGTTGAAAATTCCATTGAAAATCACAGATTTTTGCGAAGTTTTAGATATGGAGTATATCAATGGATAATTTTCGTCTTCGAATTATATACTCAAAATCCTTTAAATAGAGAAAATGGTCAAAAATTAACGCAACTTTTAAAGTAAAATTTGCAACATTTTGGCCCTTTTAACGCCGGCCTTTATTACGCTAAATTACGCTTTATTACCCTAAAAATACCGCCAATTTAAGGGCCGGCGTAAGAAGGACCGATAAGGTGTATGGATATGGATGTATTTTTGAAGGAAATAGTTTTGTGTGTTTCTGATGAATAATATGTGGGTATTTATAATATGCACCTTAAAAAGTTAATTGAAATTTTATGTATATCATTTGAAAAAATTTAACTCGGGTTTTTTTTCGTGCCTTTAACTTTTCGAGATATTTTATAAATTCTAACTCTGGTTTATTTCGTGCCTCAAAGTTTTCGAGTTATTTACATTATATTTTTGTAGTAGATATTCGATTTATGGAAAATTTGACTTGTTTATATATAAGCTTGTTACCTGAAGGGGCAGATTTGTGTTAAATATTATTAGTGAGGTCTGGTAGCACATAAAAACGTAAGAATACTTCAGATGGTGATAAAAGCATCAAATTTGGCACAGATGATCCTTAGAGGGTCTAAACTTAATTTCAAACAGTAACACCAAATTTTCCACCTGGCCACCTTCCAGATGACGTTATCAGGTGGCTGGGCAAGAAATTGTTTTTTTGAAAATATTCAAAATCTGATGGTTTCAGCGGAAAGAGCATGAAATGCTGATGAAAATTGAGTTACAAAACATGCCTTGAAAATCTTCCTATTAAAAGTTATGAAGGTTGAAAGTTTTGTGATGACGTCATCACAAGCCTTTTCAGGCAAAACTTAAAAACCTCGTAATTTTGGATCAAATTGACCAAATTTGATGTTTTATACATGAATGAAAAGGTTAAAAAATACCAAATAACTCGAAAAATTAAAGGCACGAAAAAAAGCTGAGTTAAAATTTGTCAAATAACTCGAAAAGTTAAAAGCTCGAAAAAAACTCGAGTTATAATTTTTGTGGTGACGTCATCAAAACTGAAGTTATCACGTCACATGCAGAATAACTCGGGAAAAAATAACTCGGAAATTCCAGGCCCCATTAATTTAGTACTTTAAAGAAATTCAGTTCTTGCAAAAAAAATAAAAATCAGCTCTTTTGCAAACACCCCTAGGTAAATGAAAGAAATTAGGTGAATTTTCGATTCACAAAAAACAGTCTCCGCGAAAATTAATCAACTTAAGGTAATAATTATTGCATGGTAACAAGTACAACAGAGTATAGAAAACTCTGAACGAGAAAAATATATCCAATATTTTACGAGTGAATATTGCCAAAGTGTGATAACTGATTTATCGTCGACTTGAAGTTGTACTAAATATGATCTTTTGCTTACCAGACCCCTTCGTTTGAACACGGTATCTTTTTTTACGCGTAAAATATGAAATACAGGTTTTATGAACCTATTTTCAGCCAATCAGATTGCTCGTATTTTCATGTTGATGATAAAAAAGATTCTCTCATCAATCAAATACGCTAAAATGACAAAAATTCGGATTGTGCTGCAGTACAGCCACTTAGGAAATGGATGGAGCATGTTGCATTGCACCAACGCGAAAAAAACTTCTCGTGTCACCAAGCCTTAAATTTGATTTGTTTCTCACATCTTTTTTTAAATTTCTTGTTTTTGGTACTGATGCCACGCCGTAGCAATGGTTAACAATCCAAAAGATAAATAAATAAATAAATAAACCACACTGGATCATGATCTTTCTGCAAGGGAGTATATTCGAACTGGAATTTCTTCAACACTTACATCAGTTGGATCAAAGTTATCTTTCTAACTACTTATCATTTTTAATTATATCTATATCATTGAAAGTAATGGTGAAAAAAGTACAGCCTGCCATTTTATAGCACAGATTTCAGTAGATAAAGTCAAGGACTTACATTGTTCAGCTTTGACTGTGAAATGCATTTCATCCTCTATTGGATGGATTCCATACTCAATCGTTCCAATCAAGAAATCTTACTCCAAATCTCCTGACCCATGTCAAAAATGATATTTTAGTTTATTATGCTGAAATACAAAAGAAAGCAAAACAAGATTACTCGGATCAAGCGAAGGTAAATTTGTTGTATTTAGGCATTTTACACAAGAAAGACTAAGTAACTTCAGATTTCATTCAGATTAGCGACTCGAGATTTGATGCGTTTTGGTGTAAAAAAATGTAGCAAGGTTTTGCAAAATTTGGACAGAGGGTTGGGCATCTCAAATGAACAGATGTTACAACACTGATAACTCCCAGTTAGTACACCCATTTTATAAATTTTCAAGATTTTTGCTCACAAAAATGTTAATTCTCAAATTTTGTAAAAAACAAGGCTTTTTATTCGGCTCAAAAATCGATAGAGAACAATAGGGAACAAAAATTAGAATATTTTCAAATTTCGTTAATCTAAAGTGCCAAACAAACAAAGAATAATCCATTATTGCCTCTAAATTTCTTTCTATTTTAGTAGTCTGAATCAAAAACTAAATGCTTTGCACCAAAAAAGGAGCCTTACAAAATAATAAAACCTAAAATCTCAAAAATTGTTGTTGTAAAAAATGACAACAAAAAAATTCTATTAAAATATCACTTTTGGTTTTTCAATTTATAATTTTTTCGTAAATAATAATCTAGTGGACCCTACCTTAGCCTTTCTTAATTTTCTTCTTGTCTGAATTTAATCAGTTCATTCATCAAGTCACTGATGAATATTTCAGGCAAAAAGGCCAAGGTAAAGCCCACTTTGTACCTAGCATTTTCTGTTTAATGTTTTTTTTAATAAGTTGGTAAATAATATTATAAAAAATAATAGTTAAAAAAGATTTGGGATACATCACCTAAAAATTCTAAAAATAGAAAAGTAAAATCATATAAAAAAATAATTGATTTCGTTAAATTCGGAAAAAAGTATAACAAGAACTAAACTAAATTTTTCTTTTTATAGTTTAAGAAAATGCTATCAAAATTAGTAAAAAGATATATCCGATTTAAAATCACGTATTGTATATATGTGTAGTTAAATTCCATATTACTATGTTTCATTTGTAGCATAGTAGAAAAATAAGAAAGAAAGTCCTTTAAAAAGAATTTTTCCCATGAATCACTCTAAGATGACTCTTCAAGGCTTCACTGTGTTTGAATGGTTTCTTACATTCAGGACATGGAAGCCTTTTTTCTTCCCCGTGTACCGTTTTTATGTGCTTTCTAAGGTTACTGCTGTGGTTGAAAGCACGCTGGCAAAATTGACATATATAATCTTTGTCATCGCTGTGAACACATTTGATATGTGTATTCAAGTTAAATTTTCGACTAAATTTCTTGGCGCATATGGGACAGCTGTAGACACGATCGATAGGAGAGCCTTGAACATGCTGTTGTGTTTGATGTTGTTGTTGTTGTTGAGGAAGACGACGCGATTCATGTTGTTTTAAATGACTAAAATTTTGACGAAATGTACGAGATGTGATTGCTGCTGGTACAAGATTTCTTTTGTTGATGTGATAGTTAATTTCGTCCAAACATAATGAAGAAGTAAGGTGATTGTGAGGATGATGGTTCTTTGAAGTTTCGTCTAAGGATAACATTCTTTCATGATAGTCTCGATCATTGCTTAAATCTATGGATGGACTGGGTGATGGAGCACATGATTTAGGAAGAGGTTTGTCATCACTGTACCCTCCTTCTAGGATCTTCAGTATTTTTTCAGCTTCTTCAGCAGAGTAATCATCTTGTTGGATGACCTCAATGCTTCCATTGGCATTCCACAGGAGTGGCACGCGACACTCTTTCATGCAGTTCTCCATCCTGAAAAATAAAAAAAATAACTTTTATTAAAATTAGAGAATTGAATACAAAATATTCATTTTGGCCCTGAGTGGAGCAATGCAAGGGTAGCTTTCTTAAGGGAGCTTCAAGGGGTGAAAGGGATTTTTGTAATCCAAACTCCTTAAATTAAAAACTGGATAAAGTAAATAATGTCAATAAGGAACTTCAAATTTTTTTTCTCGAAAATCGGGCCCCGTCACTTTTTAGGTACTGTCATTTTGTGTCACTATGCTAAAAATCAGAAATAATGGACTAATCCCTAGAAATCCTGAGAAAAGCAAATGAAAGGATGAACGAATGAACAAAGGCTGACGTAATCGATAAAATAAATCATCGATTTAAAACAATAAATAATCTATATTATTCGATCCATTAGTCATCAACTAAAATTGATAATCGATAAGGAATCTATATTCACAATTTTTTTACCTTGATTAACTATCAATTGTTATCGATCCAATAGATGCAATCAATTAGTTATCGATGTCATCAATTATTAATCTATTGGTATTTTGTATCGATTATCAATCAATAAAAAATGGCGTGGGCCCTGTTAATAGTACCCCGTAGTACTAAGTGGCCGACACTCAAGCTAAGCACTATTTGAAACCTGTTAATACCCTAGGCAGCCCTCGGGTTGAAACTGAACTTGGTAATTTTTCTTTACTTGACTTATATAAAAAGCCAACATATATGGTAAAAGCTATAGGGCTAAACATGTTAAGTAAAGTTTGTCCAACAAGCAGAAACAAGCTATCTTTGACTACATGGGATTTAAGATTTGACCTGATTTGATAAAGCCTCAGTAAAGCTTCAAAAAGCCTCTACTAAATGGTAAAAAGCTGTAAATTATTGATCTAAATAAGACCAGCCTTGAACAGTTAGTACCCTATTACTTGCATTTGATTGAGGTGAAATCTTTTAGTACACCACCCCTTACAGCAGTTAGTACCCACAACAGCCCAAATTCTGGAAAAGTAGGGCAGCGTCTAATAGAGACCAAAAGGTACTTAAAGGTAAGTAAGGTGATGCTGGCATCACAAAGTTTCACGATTACTGCTGAAAAGTGACAAGTACCAGTTTTTATTTGACGTCATTTAGATAAGATGCTTTTGCAATGCTCTTCGAAAAAATGGCTGAAAACAAATAAAAACATCGAAATTCATGAAAATAACATCAAAATGGATAAAAATCAGCCTTTCGAAGCAGCTTCACCATCTCAAGCTGCACCCTGTCAAGATGTACCAATGACGAAGACCTGAATCGCTTAGAATGCAAAAAATGTAAAAGATCAGTTCATTATGAGTGCACGCAGCTACCTTTGTATCAACTACAAATATTCGTGACATCCTATAACGATCATTACTTATGTTCAAACTATGTCCGAATAACGAAGAACCTGAGAAATACAGTGGGAAAAAACACTCAATATATGATGCAAAATGAACTTGGAAAAAAAGACGACGTCATACAAAAACTGAACAACAAGGTCCACACCAACACTGTTAAACCCGTGATTCCATCAAAAATGATCTCAAAACTCTTCTGGCAGGAAAACTACAAGAAATGGAGGAAAAGACAAGAAGCATGATAAAGGAGGAAATAAAGCACACAGCAGAAATAATGAGACATTAAAGAAATTACTAAGAAGCAAAAAGGAGACTTAAGATCTGCCGAGGAACAAAAACGGAAGGAAGAAAGTGAAAAGAGAGAAATTGACTCTAGAAAACTGAATATCATCGTTCACGGGTTTCTCGAATATTCAGGCCCAGATAAGGAAGAAGAAAATATGACATAATTCGGTACCTGAAAGAAACGTTTCTTTCAGGTATATTAGTATCACTGAAGATTTCACAATCAATGAACGGAATAAACATAGAGGAGATGCACGAACAAGCAAAGAAACTTAACAAAGACAAAAAAAAAAAAAGATTCCGGAGCACTTCCGGTGTGATCTGCACCGGAACTCTGGAGCTGTGTTAAGAATCACTTGCTCTAGAAGAGCTCTGGAACTTTCCGGAGATAAAAATAGTGTTTTTTTAGCTGCTCTGGAAAATTCCAAAAGTTTCCGGAGCGCCGGGAGGGTCCTTTGAAAGGGTGGAGACAAAACGCAGAACAGCGGAATGCCGGAATGCCGGAACCGGAATAGCTGTTCCGGCCGGAATAGCTATTCCGCGGAATATGATTTATTTTATTTTTTTTTATTTTTTGTAATAGCTATTCCGCGGAATATGATTTTTTATTATAATAATAATCTTTCTCATTTATCACCCCTGAGGGTATATCTATGTACACAATCATCCATAATCACCCATTACCACCCATAATCACCTATAATCAGCAATCGGCTACCTCATTCCCTCATTGGCTGTTTTTCGTATATAAAGGAATGCACTCGTGCACTCGCTTGTGAAGTCATTCTAATACACCTTTCCCGGGGTGTTGTTTGGGATTTTATCTTTGAGTGTTTCCCTTAGATATAACTAAGATAGAACTAGATTAATTATACGTCACGGAAAATTTGACCAGCTAAAAACGCCGTACGACCCGGCAATTGTCCGTACGGGGACGTCCTGCAGCGTACCTTGCGCGGCCCATAGCCCGGCGACCGGTAACAGTGGAGTGATGAAATTTGGCATGCTCCTCCCCTTCGATATGCTTGACGTCTCCAAAAGGTTTCAAGTCGTGAGACCTACCCAGTCCGGCGCTAGGGGAGGGGGTCATTCACGGTCCCGTACGGGTCCTTTATGGTCTCATAGCGCCCTTCCGTCAACTTTTCAGGACTTCAGACCTATTTTTTCGGAATCTAATCTACACCCAAAAAAACATGAAACATCAAAACCTGGATAAAAATTTTAAAGGTGGCTTTGACCCGCTTCGATCCGGGGATCCTAGTGCGTGAAACCAACGCTTTAAACCACTGAACCAACTTCTAGCCGTTCTTTACTGAAATTTTTCAGCGATGTCATACCTTCGCTAGCTTGACTTGGCCCAGAGCTCCAATAGGGACCCCTCAGAGTATTTTTTTAGACTTGGCTGAAGGTGTACGTCAGCACCAAGTGGTTCACGAGTTGTATAAACGTCCCACTTGAGGCCTCTATCTACCTACAGCCCTCCATATACAGCCAGGCCTCGTTTTCATGTAATTATATCTTAGTTATATATGTAAGGGAAACATTCAAACATAAAATCCCAAACAACACCCCGGGATAGGTGTATTAAAGGTAGCCGATTGAGGTGATTATGGAAAAAAATACTTGAAAATATAAAATCATATTCAGCGGAATAAAAAAAATCATATTCCGCGGAATACAAAATATAAAAAAAAATCATTATTCCGCGGAATAGCTATTCCGGCCGGAACAGCTATTCCGGTTCTGGCATTCCGTCGTTCTGCCGTTCAGCGTTTTGTCTATACCCCCTTTGAAAACTGTCCGGAATTTGGCAAGTGTATAAGGATGACCAAATAATATAATAAGTAAGTATAAGTATCTTAGGGCGACTATTGAATAATCCCTGCAAGAAATATTTTGAACAGTTGGTAGTAGTAGTATAGTAGTATTTTATTTTTCATGATTGTACCATCCATCCAGTAAATATGATACAAAGCTTTATGACCAATGATATAATAAAACTAAACAATGCTAGAATGGAGCTAGCCAACCAGCAAAAACTACCTCTGCACTTAGGCTTGCACCTTCTTGCAACACCTGCCAACACAACAGCCAAAACCAATTAGACAACTACTCTTAGGTTCCAAATAAACGGGGGGGGGGGTCGAATGAAAACGGGGGGGTTGGAAAATTTTCTAGATTTTAATAAACGGGGGGGACCTAATTGCCGGGGGGTTGGGAATTGTACTTCTGAAACCCAAAAATAAGGTAAAAATAGCCTACAATCAGGCTATTTAGAGCAAAATAAGGGGCCTTCTCTTTGACAGCTGAAAATATTCTTAGAGATTAATAAACGGGGGGGTCCTAATAAGGTCCGGGGGGGTTGGAAAATTTTCGAAAAATTAACAAGCGGGGGGGGGGGCCCGTTTATTTGGAACCTGAGAGTACTAAAACATCATCACCAAATGTAACACCAACCAACTAGTCTTCCAACAACTAGCCTCACTAAAACCAACCCTAGCCAATCTAACCACACTCAGCCAACTAGCCAACTAGCCAAGCCTGTCCTGTAGCCAACTGGAACTGCCCATCATTGCATTATTATAATCCATATAATAAAAGTCAAAAACTTTCAAACAAAGTGTCAATAAAAATTTCAGATTTCAGTGACCTATTAGCAAAAAAAGCGTCAGGGTTGTGGAAAACACCTCCTGTGAAAGAAACATTACTTACCGATCTTAGAATGACATTTCTACAGGGGGTGAGGGCAAGTACCAGCAGCAAACGTGTCCAAGGACCAGCTGACCTCAACCTGTCAACAGAAAAGAAAAGGCGGACCAGATCAGCAAGTTGAGCAATGATGCTCTCTCGGTTTGCGGGATCAAAGGTGACATATAGTTTCAATCTTAATCAGTCATGGATGACTATGAAACCCATCAGAACTATATTTTAAACTTAAAATTTACACGTGAGTTTCATTGAAAATCTTTTGGTAGAAAAATATATTAAATTTGATTTTTAGTGAAAAGTTTTTGAATTTCCATTTTTTATATCGTTTTTGATAACGAAAAGTTAAATACCATGCCTCAAAACTACGTAAACAAATCCAAAGGTCAATCTGTCAAAATGTGCTTTGTGCTTTCCTTGTGTCCCACTGTGTTAGTTGCCCAGCAAATTCATATTCCTGCTTCGAGAAGACCGAGATGTTGGCTTTGTTGCGGTTAATCTGTTTTGATTTTATTACTTAGTTATTGAATTTTTACAATGGACTATAAATAGAGGGGAATGGGGTGATACTGAGTCAGTTTGTAGAAAAAGACTTTCTTCATCAGATCAGAATCTAGCAGTCTAGGATAATGTTGTTAAAATAAGTAATTCTTTGACTATGTATATGCTTTAGTTTTTTAAGGAATGAGCGGATTCATTGCAGGGATAAATAGTGATAAATAAATGTTTATTTGATACACAGAAAGAAAGTATAATAGCAAAAGTTTCTTTACAAGGACTAATTTCATGTACTGTATATATACTAAAGAATTGTATGCAAAGACGACTGTTGTTAATTTTTTTTAGTTTTCCATTAGATAATGCATGTTATTTTTCGTAAACAGAAAAGAATAATGACAGGAAAAATTCTTCTTGTTTCTGATTTTGATGCAACTTTGACCAAATTTGATACCACTTTTTTATCGTTGCATGCATGTACTAGAGTTAATGAAGGCACCGAAGAACAGAGAAAAGAAATCAAAGAAGCCTGGAATGAACGCTCAAAAGATTATTTGGCTGGATATTCTAAAGCATACGAAGACAATTTAAAATTATTTAGAGGGAGCTCTAATGAGAATAGACTTTTAAATTTTCTCAAGTCACTAGATGAATACAATGTACGCTCTAGAGTAGACATTGCAAATAAACATCTTCTTGATGACATTAGCACAAAGAACATTTCAAACCTTGTAAAAGAGGTTGTGTTTCAAGACAATGCTAAAGAGGTCCTTCAACTGTTAAAAGAAGACAACAATGTTGAGACAAAAATACTATCAGTTAATTGGTTTAAACCCCTGTTGGAGGAATCTCTAAAGGCTTGGGTCTTGCCAGAAAAAATTATAAGCTCATCTACTCCCATTTTAATGAATGGAGAAATAGATTTCGGGCCTGTGTCAACATCTCAAGAAAAGAGAGGTTGGATAATGAAATGGAAAAACGAAGGGAATCATCAGAAGTGTATTTATGTTGGTGATTCCCTTACTGACATTGGAGCCTTGCTTGAAGCTGACTATGGTATCTTATTTGGACAAAACAAGAAAGTATTAGAAGTTTCTGAAACATTTGATTTAAAGTTGTCACCTTTGAAAAATTGTTGCCTGAAATCCATGAAAGACGATGCTACGTTATATCAGACTGAAAATTGGATGGAAATTCTGTCATTTTATCATAAATTGATTGACACATTGAATTAATCGTACATATATGTTTATTATTTATGTTTAATAGACACTTTATCATGTAGATTTTTTATTCAGGAGATTTGATAATAAATATAAAGAGTTCAAGATCCAATAAAAATTGTGGTGGTTTTTTTGGTCGACTTAAACTTTTGATAAGGAACTTTCTTATTTCAAAAATCGCTACATGGTTTATACTCAATTACAACGTCTCGTGTACGCTCTTTTTTGGGCAGCATAATTGAGGTATTTTAGGTTTCATATTCTATTTTCAATACTTTGGCCCTGACTTGGCCTGAAATCCCAAGTCCATCAGTATAATAAAAAGTGATGAAAGTGCCTCTGAATATGAGATTATTGATCTTTAATTTCGTCATTTTCGACTTTTTGATGATTTTGAGCAATGCTCTTATAAAACGTACACAAAAAAAAGAGTAAACAAACGTATGAAAGTTAAGAAAAAACTAGAATGCCACGTAACTTAAAGTTTCGCGTCTTTTACACGGTCTTAAGCCCGGGGGGGGGGTACTACCCTTGTCGACCGACGGGGGTGCTCCGCTGACGTTCGAAAAATGGACCCTACGTGGGACTCGAAATTTGCGAAAAAAGTGACCCTGAATGGGACTGAAATTCCAAAATTTTCTCAAATTTTCTACTTTTTCCCCAAATTTTCCAAAAATAGGCACCCTACGGGGGACTGATTTTTCTATTTTGGTGTTTTTGCGACCCTACCTGGGACTCGTGGAGGTCAAAAAAGGTACCCTGACCAGCGGAGCATCCCCGTAACCCATCTTGCCCTAGTACCCCCCCCCCCCCCCGGGGTCTTAAGCTTTATTCTGTTTAGTAACAAACGATTTTCAAACGATTTAAGAGACGAAATATTTTGTGTTCGTTGTATTTCGACCTACTTTGATTTCCATTGACTGATATGTGTGAAATTCAATAATAACTTAACTTAACACGATCACCGCATACCAATCGACGTAGAATTTCGCATAAATTCCAAAAATGCAATAGAAGTTTCTGTATCAAAAGCTATGGCTCTTTGAAGGACTACCGATATTTTGACCCTACTACTATGAGTAGTATGAGTCAACAGCGAGTGTTAATGAGCCGACGAATATTTTTCATGAGCCTTTGAGCATTGGGTTTACCAAACGATATGAACTTAAATTTGAGATTGAATCATTTACAAGCCTGTGTTACCTATAATCATTCCATTTATATTACAAGAAATGCTATACAATTGATTCCTCGACATTTATTAAAGAACATCTTTTCCTCAGGGATCTTTTCACTTACTGAAGGAAATAAAAGAGCCAAAACTATCACATACTTTAACCGGATTAAATTTCGCGTGCTAAAAAAATCGCAAATTTTCTGGATTTAATTTCGCGAGTCAGAGTTTTGAAAAATTTCGTGTGGATTTAATTTCGCGAATAAGCCAGAAAACAGCTGAAAAATAGCCATTTTTTGCCATAAATGGAGACTTGGAACTAGTTTCTCCGCCGAAAATACGATTTTAAAAGTTTTCTGGTGGACTTAATTTCGCGAGTCAGGAATCTCACGCGATTTTGCGAGTTGTAATTTCGCGAAAATGGCAAAAATTCGCGAAATCGCGAAATTTAATCTCGCGAAAGTTAATCCGATTAATAGGGCCAAATATCCAAATTATTATTTTCTCAAAAATTAAAACATACTGATTGCTTCACGCTTATGCGATCATCAGATAAATAAATGGTTTAAAAAATGTATGAACAAACCTTTCAAACTCTTCAAGGCATGGTGAATACGAGGGAATATCTAGAGAGGTATAATCTAAAATCGATAAAGGGTCTTTGTCTTTTTACGGCATTTCGGCTTTTCCCTACTAAAGACATTCTATTATCAACTATCTGACAATACATTCCTCAACCGAATCTCTTTGTTAATAAATAACGTAAGTCCCAATAGAATTTTGGGAAGGCATTATCATCGAAATATTTTTAAACAAAACTTAAAAATATCAAATAAACAACTTTTCAAATGTTTACTGGCATCAAAGAAGCGCTGATATTGCGTATTTTAACAAAGTAGGCCAGTGTCCGAGATTCAGAACAGCCCTTAAAACAGGTTTTTGTAGGGGCACCCCTTAGATCAAGGCAAATTTTTACTATTGTGCTCCTAATTTTATAGCAAAAAAATCTTTTTGGGCATTTTTGGACAACGTCAGCATTTTCATTTATTGGGAACATTTTCAGAAAAATCATTCCCACAGCTGGATGGATAGGCCGGACCTAGAAGTATCCAAAAATGGTATGTTTTGTTATGTTTCGGGGTCTAGATCTCCATTTTTAAGGTAGCTTGATATTCAAATTTTAAGTTTTATGAAAGCACTTTTCCCCTACTTTTTTAAAAAAGACAAAAAATCAATTTTCAATATTTAAACCATGGGGCCGTCCACATAGTACGTACACACTAAAATGTCGAAAATCGGATACCCCCTCCCCCCTCTGTACGCAAGCGTACGCAAATGGCTATACCCCCTGGTAAGTACGTACTTTTCATCCAAACCCCCCCCCCCCCCTCGGTTGAAGAAAATTTCGAATTCAAATCGTTTGGTTCGGACCTTTATTTCATACATGAAACTCAATGTTTATTAAGAAACTTTTTCTTTTCCTTGATGCGTATAAGAAGCTAAAAATCGTCGCAAAAAAAACAAGCAAAAAAGAGCTATGAAAAAGTTTTCTCTGCGTACGTATTTTATCCTTTGACCCCCCCTCCCCCTGTACGCAAGCATACGCTTTTGAGAAGACTCCCCCCCCTTAGTGCGTACATACTATGTGGACGGCCCCCAATATATCTCGAGATCTAGACATCGAAGTTTCATCGAAGTGACACCACTACCTTGCATCGGCCGCTGGTCTAACGCATGATTTCCGAAGTTTTCAAATGATGTCAACAAGGGTTTACTTACAGACAGTATGAAACAAACTTATCAGACTTTTTCTAGGTGCACCAAGACTGTAAGTCTGTAACTTTATACAGTTGGTAGAGATTATTTGTCTGGATACTATGTAAGGTATGAATTACATATTTTCCGAAACTTTTTCGTCATTGGAAAATAAACGGCCTAAAATGGTACTTTAAGTGGATTAAATTTCGCGAGGGAAATTTTTTCAAAAATAGTTTAATTTTCGCGAGCAAAGAAAGATTTTCGTGAGGATAAAATACCGGGAATTCAAGCATAAAAAAACTCGTTTTTATTTGAGATTGCTTGGAAACGATTTTTGTTCTTACTTTTTTTCTCCAAAACGTAGTGTAGTGTAGTGCAAAATCTTATTTATGCCTGGTTTTCAAATTTGTAGTATTTCTGAACAAAGAACACATGTGCTGACAACCCTAAAAATCTCTGAAAATCATTGTTTAAATGATTGGTATACGGGAATAACAAATTTTTTAAAATAAGAGGGAAATTTGATATTAAAAAAACTAAATTTTCGCAAGGATTATATTTCGCGAATTCAAAGATTTTAAAAACTTTCGCGAATTTCCGGAGAAACTCGCATAACTCGCCACGAAATATAATCCTTGCGAAAATTAATCCACTTAAAAGGTACCATGTATCACCGCACGGGAAAACCAAAAGAAATCACCGGTATTTCGAACAGAAGGGAGTAGAAAGTCGAAACTGCGTCAAAAATTAATAACGACGAGAGTTTAACTTTTAAAATGTATTATCGTTGATTTACCATGTTTTTGGTCAGCTATATACAATGATGATTTCGTTTTATATCCAAAAGAAAACTAAAAGCATAAATAACTAAGATATAAAAATAAAATATATACAATCGATTGATCAACGGGTCATTCGGCCTTTTAGACGGGACTCGGCATTCTAAAAATTTACTTCAAGTTATTATTTTATCAAAAGAGTCTCTGAATCAAAGTTTTTTGTACCAACGAAACGACAAAATCAAAATTTCGTGGCGGCCATACAATATCAGGCAACACCCGACCCAACCCAAAATTTAGTTAATATTTACAATTCATTCATGACTTAAAAATAATTAAAAAAATATGATGTTAAAATTTCTTCAATTTAAAAAGCCCAAAATTTTTTCAAAAAATAGTTTGCAGTATTCAAAAACATATTTACACAGTATCACAAAATTAAAGTCACAAACTTAAATTACAAGACATAACACACCAAGAAAATATATTTTCATTTTTATCAAAAACCATTAAAATTTTCCTAATCTTGAATGGCGGATTCAGTAAGCGAAGAACTGAAGACTCGAGAGAATTTAAACCAAGACATATTTGACTCAATAATGGCATCCAAATCGTATTTTGAAAGCCATCTCGATGACATTTTGAGGAGTACCATCTTGAAAACACACGTAAACTTCTTCACATTTGTTTCGTTTCTTCATCTTACGTCTGAAAAGAATTGTTAAAAATGATGATTAGGGAATATGATGTATATCCACAATACAATGATTTTTCAGGATTTTCAGGCATGCAAAATGTTCGATACCCTCAACTATTCTCAATTATTCAATAACTTTGTCGCCATCATCGAGAAACCTTTCAATACAGTCCCTTATTCCATGAAAATCCAATTCCCTTGAAAATCGAATTAGAGAGCGCCAACTGTATTTGAAACCAGGCATGATAACATCAGATGAAGGAAGGTTACAACTAAAGCAGATTTTACAATCTTTAATGAAAAGGTTTTCAGAAATCATTAAAACTTACCCTACGACCCAATATCGAATGTTGGGAAATCCTTTTTTCATCTCGGCACCTTTCGTTAATTGAAGATCAAAGAGAACACCAAGTTCCAAGGGTTCCGATGGCAGCAACTAAAAAATACAACGAAAATAAGTTAGAAATTCAATTGTATTATAGTACAACTGTATATAAGTATAACCCTCGAAAGCTTCCGAAAAAATAAGATTGACGTCGATAAAAGAAAGTGAAGGTTTAACTTACCTGTTTCTTTTCAAACCATTTATGAATCTTTTCACACGCAGAAGTGTAATTGGTCAGAATTTCACCAGTCAACATATTTGAGCTTTTGAATGCGTTGGGAGAGACAAACACACCGTTTCGATTGGATAAGACGGTGAAGTAAAATAAAGTGTTATGTGAACCGGTCGGCAACCTAAGATAAAGTAGTGAAATACCATGAAATTTACCATTGCAAATCCTTCAAGCCTCGGATGTGAATTTTTAGAGTAATACTACTGTAGCATATTTATAGACTATGTATAAAGAATGCTTAAACTAAATAAGATTTAAGTAACACACTTATGTATTCTGAAATTTAATCATAAATGAATCGAATTAATTTTATCAGCTGCGATTGAAAGACAAGATGGGAGAGACAGAAATCCGAGAGAAAAACCACAAGTAATTAAATCTTACTTGGTGGCGAGTGCAGCAGTTGTTGACACCTCAGATGTGGAAGCCATACTGAGTTGTTTGAAATGTGGAGCCATTTCATGGACAGAGTAATGACGGTTACTGCTGTTCCCTGATAAATTCGACGTCCTCGATTGTGAACGTTCTCGCATACCAAGATCACTTTCATTACTTATAGAATGTGAAATCGAGAGATGATCATGGTGCGGACGTCTCTGGATAGGTACTTTTCTTTTGATCAGTTCGATAGCACGTGGGCTGGCTGACGTTTTAGGATTGATAGCTTCTGTAGCATGAACTACTGCTGGTATGGACGGACCTTCCAATCTAAATTTTAAACGAAGGGTAATTTAATAGAATCATTATGAAAAATTTACACGTCAATAATGACGAACATAATTTATATCAATCAACATAATCATATCATCTTACATTTAAGTTTTTCTTGGACACCCTGTGTAAAATCGATCTAGTTCTCTTCAACAAAAAACTAGTTTAGTTCTGAAGAAAGTTTATAGTTGGTTCAAAGTGACAATGTACCCATGTGACCACTAAATAATGGATGTTTACCTTGAATGTGAAGATGTCTCGTAATCCATATTTTCGATCAGATACGTCAAGATGGACCATGCTGTGTCTACATAGTAAGGATGAGGACCAGGGTTTCCTTCAGGTCTGAAATATAGTGAAAGGAAGGCATACATTTAAGGATATAATTGAATATATTTGCCACCATATGCTTAAAAAAATTTCTGCTTTATCGGAACAAGAAGCGCGTCTCTTTTCTGTATCATAAAAACAATATCTTCAATGGAACTAAAAGATAATAGTTTTGACGAGCAGCAAGCAGGAGCTTATTTTGTAGAGGTAATTCTTTTTTATTTTTGACCACAATACCTGAAATAAGTTTGACATTAAAAAGACATTAAAAAACTTTTTGTCTTCTAGAAAAACAGACAGTAAAATTCTTACATGGAAGCAGCACCACCAGTCTCAAGAAGAGTGCAAAACAAACTATGTCCCTGTAAAAAGAAGTAGCGTTGAATATACAAACCTATTCGTCGGTAAGTGTGATCGTTCAAGGTATTAGAAAAGAACTGTTTATAAAAATATCCAAGAGAACTTTAAGAGCATGAAAACAAGATCTCATACCTTAAAGGAAGAAATTTTGGCAGAAAGAAAATTTGGCGGATTTGGCGGATTTGGCCGAAATCCGCCAAATTAAGTTCCCACCAAAATTTCTTTTTTCCGCCATCCGCCAAATTAAATTCCCGCCAAATTAAACTTTTTGAAAATGTGTACCCTTTAAAGGTGGTTTTTGCTATTTTTTAGCTGTTTTTACGCCATTAAAAGTAAAAAAATCCCAAAAACGATTTGAAAACGACGTTACCTGGCCGACGACCAAAATGAACCATCTTGCATTCTCGGGAGTTTCGTAAATGTTCTTCGTAGTCGGGCTCTCTCCACTTTTCTCTGTCAAGAATATCTATGAAGGGGAATCAAAGGTTTAAATGAAACATGCACATCATTGTTAGTGGTTGCTCGTTGAATAAGGACTGAATTGTGTACATTTTTTTCCTTCCCATTATCTCACACTTTTTATTGATGTAAAGGAGAATTAAAGATGGAGACAAAATTGATCAGCCTATGTGGTTTGAAACAACTTTGCATACATTACTGTTAGTATTAGAGTTGTCTTTTTACTCTTCGAGCAAGAATTGGATTGTACCTTAAGTACTCTTGTTTCGCTTTTATCTCACACATTTAAAAAAAGTCATTTCTCAGCTCACCTCTTTCCATAACACAAGTTGTTTCATTCTCTCTGACTTGGCCAACATGAAAAGCCAATGGTATTTACAAAAGGTGACAACGTCTTGTAAATTCTCATCCGTCAAATGTGAGCAAACAAGATTATCCTAAAATTGAAAAAGGTATTCAATGAAAACAATGAAATGCACTTTCGCTGTTGATGGGACATCATTAAAAATGTTGACTTTTATCAATTGAATCGAAAGCCTTGATTCAATAGTTTGTAGGTAATCTGCTAGACCTTACAATTTCAAGACAGACCACTGACCTTATAAAACAAACAGGTTCCGATTGTGCCATATAATCGTTGGTGAGGGAAGAAATCATCGACCTGTAACGAATCAATCAGGAACATAAAATAGATTATTCTATCATATCTCCCTACAATCTTTATTCCCTATATCAGTACAATAATTTAAAATCTGTGAAATGTTGTCCATTGTTATACTCAACATGTCCAAAACTTTTTTGAAAAATGAAAAAACACCAAGAAACAATTTGTGCCAACCTGCAACCAAATCCGACCGTTTTTGATGCCTCCAGCCTGTTTACCCATCAGTCCTTACGACTAACAGACAGACAGACAGATATTTTCAGATTCTGGCTCAACTGAAGTTAGAACATCCATTGTAAAATACAAAAGATTTATTGAGTTCAGTAAAGAACAACATAAATGTTAGTTTGTATCAGATGAAGACCACTTACACATTCTCCGTAATCAGCTGCCTCCACATCCGAAAGAACATTGCTGATCTCGATCTGTAAACAAAACATAGTAATGCATAATTTTGCAAAACGCGACACTGAAACATATAATAAAGATAGAAACTAGGTGGCGTAAGATGGTCGCCAACACCAAAATACCAACATTTTTCAAATGACCGAAAACACCGTCAGTAAAAACTCCTTAAAAGCCTGATTGTGACTGAAATTCTGACACTTTTTTCGCAAAGCAAAATATCAGCTAATACAGAGCACCATCAAAATCATAAGCCCTTCCCTATTCCATTTCATTTTCAGTAATACTATAATAAGTTTACCATTTGTTTAGCTGGTAATTGCAGTTGTCGAACTGTACCAAAAGGTACCACTGGTTTTCTTTGAAGAAGAAGATCAAGGAATAGTGAGGTTTCATGTCTTGTTGATTCCATATTCTCATCTGTAAATGCTCTGAAAATCAAAACAAAAATAGTAAGGCGAAAATAAAAAAATGTAGTGTTTCCGGAAACCGGCCGGGTAAAAAAATTTTTTTCTGACCCGGCCGCAGACTATGGGTTCATCTATATGGTTCATTGAGCTATCAAACATCATTTGGTTAGATATTTTCGCTTGTAAATCAAGTTTTATCTGTTAGTAGTTGATACATTAGTATTCAGGGCTTACTTCATACTGTTTGTACATAACAGTTATCTTTGAAGTTCTATTTCAATGATAAACACTACATTTTTTTATTTTCGCCTAAGGTTACATTTTCTTGATAATAACCACTTCTTATTGTTAAAGATGAATGTAATAGACTAAGGCGCATTAGACTAGTAAACTGGTCGTTGAAAACAGACCCATATACAAAAAATTCAAGCTCCAAATAAAAAGAATCGAAGAGGTGAGGTTGCGTGTCTTTTCTGAATTTCAACGACTAGAAGCTTCTTCCCTCAAAAAACGTTGTTTAATTTTACAACCTTTTTTAGGTTTTTGAGAATCCATCCAACTTTTTTGACTAAATGATATTTCATAGTAACATTAAACATGGGAACATATAAATAAATGAGCATTCCCAAAAATGCAATAAACAGAAAGAAAAATAAATGCAATCCCGCACGGGTCAGACATACAGAAATCTGTATGTCTCTCCTTACGATTTTAGGTGAAGAAAAAAAGGCGTTGGAAGAAGCTTCTAGTCGGTTATTTTCCTTTTCTCTCACGCGTGCTGAATATTTAAGTAGTGTTTACATTATTTGATTGACAGTTTTATTATAAGTAATAACCGACTAGTTTACTAGTCTAAGGCGCATTAACTTAGTGTTTCTTTAAACTATTCTTATAATAATGAGTATAAGACAAAAGGAAAATACTATATTAGCTACTATTTAGTGGTATTACCTATTCAGGTCTCCGTTCAAAATAGTCAAGAGTTTTGCAAAGTCATCAGTGCATGATAGCAGTGTATTCAAATCACACCTGAAAGAAGGAAATTGTATATTTAACAGAATATTTTTTCAAAGAATATGCTTTCTGCAATCACTCTGTTAAAAATACTGTTTTTTCAACTCTAATTGAGTACTTTGAAATCTTCCATTGACACTATTACTACAAAGAAAAAAGCTTACTTGTGATCTGGTGCTGCGACAACTAAAAAGTTTCCACCACACTTTTTGTAAGCAACGTTTATTGTTTCCTTATTGGTGTATAGCACAGAGCTAAAGAAAACGAGGAAGGAAAGTCTTTAAATCAAAACAGACACATGTGTAATTCATCATTCTTTAAACCACTAGTCGTTAAATAAGGCTGGGGGATGGGATGGCAAAATATGTCGTTCTTTATCGTTCTTTTTATCATTTGACGTTCTTTTTGTCGTTCTTTAAAAGTTATTTGTTGTTTTTTTCTTATTAGTCGAACAGTTTCTTACCTTTGTATATGTTCAGCCATTACATCAGTCAGCATGTCGCTCAATGTTAAGAATATACCACGTGTATTTCGAAGAATCTTTGATTTCTCACTGTCTGGGTACCAAAACAAAATGTCCTAAAAAAACGAAGCAAAACTCTGATAAATAAGCTTTTAATGCATGGTGATTGAAGAATGGTAATGCTACCTTGATTTTGTTAAAATGGTATAGTTCAAATCTTTTAGGGCCACAATTTAAGGCATCACACTATGGTTGGATTAGACAGACTGGACATACAAGAAAGCAGTGTGACCCATGTACCCAGGGGTGTTATATTCTAATAGAAAACTGATACACGGTACAATGCCATCGTAGTTGAGTTATTGATAAATAAGGGTCAAAAAGGCTTTTAGTTATATCTATTATGCAAAGATTAGGAACAATAATATAGTAAAGTTTTAGCTTACACCATCCACATCATCTTCATTTGAGTTTAATGTCAACAGAGAAACCATACATGTGTCATGGTATGCATGGAATACATCTTCTTTTGCACCTTCATCCAATGTGTTCGAAACGATGGAACATAATTCACTTGGTTTTTCCGGTTCCACAACCGTGGCTAACCTCTCGATGGTCAACACAATCTAAAATAATTCATGAAAATATTAGAATGGATATAAATTGAAATCAGTGGCAAAAACAGTGGCATAACTTAAAAAGTAGTATTGGTATCGAAATAAATCAACTAAATTCTAATTATAACCTCTTAGTAGTGTATTGAAATGATTTTGTTTACTGTTATTCCTTTAAGTTCAATTCTTACCATATTTTCATTTAAAAACTATGGAGCAATTTTTCTTATTAGTATACAAACCTCTTGAGTGCCGTTAATCTTTTCAACAATTGAATTGACACTTTGAAGATTGACCTTGATACCATTTATCGCTAATATAATGTCCCCTGTAAAAAAAAAAAATGTAAACATAACTTGGCCAAAAACAAAACACTTTAAAAGAACCAAGAACTTTTTTTCATTAACTGTGGTGCAAATTTTTCTTATAATAAGAGAACTAACAGGATGGTAATCTAGGTAGAGCCTTAAAAAAATCACTGTAGCCTCTTGAAAAAAAAATACAAGTTTCCTTATAAGTGGCACAGTTACTATTCCTGGAGGTACTTTTAATGTGATTGAGGGCTATCTAGCATAAACAGTTCACTCAAAACGGGGTTGTTAATTGTGGTATAAAATAAACAAAATGACAGCTAAGATAAACAAATCATTCCAATTGCTGTTACCTATGTTAATTTCACTTTCTCCGGCCGGACTGTTTGGTATAATGCCTTGAACCACAATGCAATTCGAATTATATCTTGTACTATTGCCATTCATTAAAATATTGTCTGAGAAATCATCCAAAACTGGATCAAGGTCTAACCCTGATATTACTCCAATCACATTTTCAAGATTAGCAAAACTTTCCTGCACTTTATCATTTAGGTGTATCAAAACGTTTTTACACAATAAATGAACTCCATCTGTAGTGATTGTTTGTATTTCAGTAGTGGTATCAGTTAAAGGGTTTTGCTGTTTCTTTTTTTCCGAGTTTTTAAAATGGCTGATGTCTATATTCTTATCTATCACATCTTTCTTTGTAAAAGATCTCGATTTCTTTATAACATTTTTCAATTTTCCTTGTAAACCTTTCTCTTTGTTATCTTTATGAAGAAAACTTTTGGTTCTTGGTTTATGATGATTTGAATTTGAGTGGTTATGGTTGTGATTACGAGGGTGTGAATGTTTGTGTTGATGGTGAGTGTGTACATAGATCAAATCACCATTATCCTGAATTTGAGATATCCATGGCCATTTTTGAGCAGCATCTTCATCCCTGAACATAAAAAAGTTAAATGGAATCAATATTTGAAATGCTTAAACATGGTTTTGGGTTAATTAGTCACTACTGTGAGTTTTGTATGTGCTGGCAATGCAAAAGAGAACTTTTAACACAATGCAGACAACTATACCAGTTAAGTCAACAATTTTAGCAACAATAAGAAAATAATCAGACGTGGCATAAGGAAGCGAATTGATTTTCATTTGACTTGGTTTAAATCTAGAGGGTGCCGAGGTTACAAGCTGACAGGTATGTGTCGCCCAACTTTGGATCCTAGGGTACCCTTAGCAGGACTGAAAAAGAGGAAAAAAAAGTTAAGTTCTGTGAATTTGCGACCCAACATCATTTTTTTAATGTGCAGCAGCAAGTAAATCAACCAACCATCAATTTGTTATCTGATTAACAAGATAGCGCTTTGATTTGCTAGGGCTTGATTACACGCTAAAGTAAAAATTGTTGTGAATGGTCAAGATATAATAGACCTTTTTTCAAAGAGGACGTCCTGTTGAATAGTTATGTAGTCCAGCCATAAAAACAATGATAGAGCCATGCATAATTACTGTATCATGCATATTGTAACAATTATGCATGGTTTTATCACTGCTTTTCTGCTGGACTACATAATTATTTCAACATGGCTGCCTCTTTAAAAAAAGGTCTATAGACCTTTTACTCACGCTTGTTTATGTAGGATAAAAATAAGATATCAGTCATATCCACTGGATGTATTTGCAACAACAAGGATGAGAGTTACGTGAATCAAGTTCAAGATCCCAAGACAATTAAAACTTGAAAACTTGAAATTAAAAAAAAGGACTGATTGCTATAAACGTGCAGCCAGCCAGCTAATCCAACCAACCAAATTTTGTTATTCAATTCCTGAGATAGCTCTTCAATCAATTTGTGAATGGGTCAGTGTTTGAGGCCAGGAAAAATTTCTGGGAAATAGCCTATACTTCTCCCCTAGTATATCTTTTTCTTGGGAACTTGATACTCATTTCACAAAAGATCAGGACCCCCCTGGAAAAGTTTGTTGATATGTTGTCGTGTACCGGTGGTGCGCTGGATTAAAAATAAAATCTAATAGACCTTTTCGCCTTTCCATCCGCCATCTTGAATTGTATGCAAAAATATAGGAACGAAAAAGCCGTGGTTGGATTTACTTGGAAAATATGCAAAACATATGCAAGTTTACACAAAGATTAAAAAGACAACAAAGCATCTTATAAATAAATTTTATAATCATTAGAACAATAAAAGATGGAATTTCTTAATCCAAAAAGAAATATTTACCGAACAACAAAAGCCTTTTAGGAATTTGTTCTTAAAGACATTGCATATTCTGTTTTCATGCCATTAAAAAATTCCACGAAGACGGAGTACACACACCAACAGTCGAGGATTATGCCCTAAATAAGAGAATACCCAAGTTAGAGGATTACCTTATTTAGGAGATTTTCAGTCTCTTATTTAAGAGAACGTTACCTAAACTAGGAGAATTCTGCACGTTTCACAAATTTACTTCAGAGCAGACTATTTGCGCAATGTGAAAATAAGATCACATGAAAGATCACGTTTCCGTGATTCCGATGACCCAAAAACCAAAATAAAATACCTTTTCATTCTTTTTCAAACTTCGAAAAACCATAAATAGCCTCATTTGCATGTGTTGACGTAAATTTTTAATAATGAAGAACCACCCTCGATCTTCAAAACGCGTTTTTTCTCAAACTCCCTTATTTAGGAGAGACAAGAGCAACTCACTTTCTGTTTGACCCGCGTTTTGACCGCGCTTAAACGCGTTTCTTAAATATGGCCCGATCTATATTATTACTTTTCACGAAATTCTCATGATGTAGATCGGCCTTTAGATTGATAGACCCTAACCATCCTAGGTCCACGAAACAAAAGCAGAACTCAACCAAATTTTGCTAGAAGGGAGAAAAAAACGTACTGAGTCGATCTATGAAGTTCAAAACTTGCGCAAAATGATGAGAAGGCCAAAAATTAGCGAAGAAAGAAAAGTCTCCTAGTTAAGAGAAAGAAATCTCCTACATAAGAGACCTTCTCTTAAATAGAGTATATCTCTTATTTAGGGCATAATCCTCGACTGACCAACTTTCAAAACACGCAAACTGAAAGCAGTAATTATGACGTCACACATTCAGCGGGTTCAGATCGATGTTTTGATTTGATCGTTTTGGGGGTTCTATTCCCAGGAGAATAATTTACCGTCAGCCGAATAAGGATTATTTTTTACCTTCGCGGGTGTTTTTCAGTTTGAGTTTATGTCTGATGTTATTGATTTTTGAAGTGCTTGTTCAAAGAGATGAGCGAATATAATTATTTTTAGTTTTCAAGAGAAGCAAATTTAATCTTTCTTCTACAAGACTACACTTTAACATAATGCCAATTATGCATGTAAGTTTTATATTAATACTTTCTTTTTGCATATGTTTTGCATACTTTCTAAGGAAATTTCACCACGGCAATTCGGCCACCATAATTTTTGCATACAATTCAATATGGCGGATGCAAAGGCGAAAAGGTCTATAGTAATACAAAGCAAAGAAAAATATAAATTTTACTCGGAATCTGTGTAGTAATCTTCTGAAGGACATGTTGAACAGTAACTGTCACTTCTCTCAATCATATCACCAAAGTTAGAATGCCTTCTTTCACCAGAGTAGAAAAAATTGTTTTCACTGTTGTAGCTTCCATCATAATAATGCTCTTGACTTTGAAGACTAGTATTATCTGAATAGTAACTTCCATCATAACTTTGAGAATTCTCCCTCCATAAATATCGATTTCCAGTACCAACACTCATGTTTAAAAAGGCCTAAATTAACACATTAGATATTCTCACTTCTGCCAGAAAAATGTTGTTGACTTTTTAATCGCTCGCTGTTAATGCTACCATTTTAGTTTTCAAGAATGTCAACATTGCCGTAAAGCTCCGTTTACACTTCAAAACACAAATAGAGCGTTTTTTATAAGAATCAACCGGACTACACGGCCTTTTGCAGAGTGACATTAAGAACTGCGCACGCGCAAAAAAAGCCGTTACATAGAACAAAATCCATAATGGCGGCCGCTAGACCCCTGAAGCACATGTTTGCCAACCTAGGTCTGTTTACAGCCTTGAGCAGAAACGTTCTGTGTTTTACACACATAATCATCGTGTTTTTCTTGAAACTAGAAGCCTTGAGAAGTCTCTGAATCCAAGTTTGAGTTTGGAAAGAAGTTTTTTCACTCAAAAAATGATCACTTTGTCAATTTTTGACACTAATTTAAAAGTGTACGATACCATAGCCTGGCAAAAATAAGATTGAGATCCTAAACGAATTTTACTGGAGCTGGTTTTGGCATTTTTGGAAAGCCAAATAGATGAGGATCAAGACACAAAAAGAAAGAAAATGTTCTAAGCAGAGGTTTAAAAGATTCAACTGGAGAAAGTTGGGAGATATTTAGACAGAATTGTTGCAAAATAACGGTAAGTTCAACCTGGATTAGTACATTAGTGTCAATGTTTTTTACCCCTTTGGGTTCTTTTGATTGGAACACATTGTTATAAAATGTCACTATCCACCTTGGAACATTTCAATATGGCTATGTTCATATAAAAGATTAACAAAAAATTCTAAGTAGACCGTAAGAAATCCAAACCAGGCTCGTGTAAACGAAAAAAAATGATCAAAAAATCAGGATTATTTTTTCAGGAAAAACGCTTCACAAGTGTTACGCGTAAGCCAAATCGCGTATTACGAACAACCTCTAAATTGCCGAGTACAGGAGAAAAAAAATCAAAATTCAAAATGGCGGCCAAGCCCACGCTGATAACTATCAAAAATCTTCGTTTTTCAATCAGCTATTGCAGCTCAATAAATCAATGAAATAATTTGAAATAAAAAGTAAACAAACCTTGAACCTTTCATGAATCCAAATAAATAAAGGTATTCATCTAAATTGAAGATTACATTTCAAAATAAAACGATTTCCAAACCAACCTAAAGTCAGTGTCTGCCAACTAAAAATGTCTCTGCGGGTTCACTGGCAAGGAGTTACGACTTCAGACTTTAGATTCCAATTCTTGTATAGGCTGCAACTACACTGCCAGATGATCTGTATTACAAAGACTTCCAAGTGGGTCCATAAGTTAAGAAAATGAGATTATCATAGAGCACGGGGGTTTTGTTTTTTAAAAAACAAACTTCAAAATAAAATTGTTAATGAACTTCTTACTTAAAATATCACTTACTTACATGATTTATATATGATTAACACCCCTTTCTTAAATAAATGGCCTCTTAAAGTCTTTTATGTTTGCCGCAAGAAGGGAGAAACATTTAATTTGACCCCCGGTTTTTTTTCTCTTTTTCTAACAAATTCCCGCGCGTTAGTGTAGACACAACTTTAATCCGGGGAAATGAAGCGTTTTCATTGGTCTAAAATCACGGTTGGTCACGTGACCAGAATTTTTATCCAGGGAAATGCCGTGGCCGCAATGTTTTGCTTTAGTGAGATTGACCATTTTGTTGTTTAGATTTGAGCGGGCGAAATTTCTGTACAAACCAAAATATGGCTTCGTTGGAATACTGGTTGAAACACTTGTGGCTTTGCTTGAATGATTAAATCTGTTGTTAACAAAACCTATTATCCATTCTATCATTCTCTTGATCGTGTTTCCACTCTGTGGCTGTGGGAGGACCCTGCCGACGCACCGGACTTAAAGAACACCGGACACGCGAAAGTCCGGTGTAAAATGAGAATTTTTTTACCACTGGACAATTTCTACACTGGACTTAAGGAAGTCGGATGTCCGGTGTCGGAGAAGGATATTTTTCCCACCGGACAATCAAAACACCGGACATGACCAGTCCGGTGCGTCCGGTGTTTCTTAATTTTTTGTCTCATAAATATCCGGCGTTCAAAATTCCCTGTATGCAACACCGGACTTATTGCGTCCGGTGTAGCGAAAGGATACTTTTTGCCACCGGACAAATACACTGGACAGTCCGGTGCGTCGGCAGGGTCCTGCTGTGGGTTGCTCGGAATAGTTTGCTGTAGACGTTGAAACTTTTTAATAGGAATGAACTTCTCTCAGCGACTGCAGATGGGAAAAACTGATGAAAATTTTATTAATATAATATTATGCTAATTACAAAGAAACATAAAGTTTGAAGAAACAAATGGAAACATATTCGAGATTAAATTTTGTGGATTTCACTCCTCAGATTTCTTATTTTTCCTCGACTTTGGATCAAATAGATGCGTGTATGTCTCTTTCAAGTTAGGGTTAACTCGAGTGTAATGCTCTTTCATGTAAGACTTCATCTTTTCAACAGGATTTGGCATGGATGCAAATGATGCCATCAGCTTATTCATTGATGCGTGGAGACTTTCGAGGCCTTGCTCGCCATACAGTCCAAACGGTGCATGCCACTTGTGCAAAAAAGGGATAACATGTTCCTCCAACATATGAAGCTTTGGTGTTATTGTTTGGTTCTTAAAGATATCACGATAGTAAGACATTAAATCTTTGATTGCAACATCTGTAAAAGAATAGAAACAAATATTTTGTAAACTACTTTTGATGATTTTTTTTTACAAAGCAACCACCTATTTTCATTTTAATCATCAAAATTTGATTTCAATAAATGCAAAATTTGAGAAAAGGCACCCTGCTATAGTAAAATAAGTTCTCACTTTTATCTTAAGATAAAAAAAAAACAACTTGTATCCGACTTTAGCCTGAAAATAGTTCATACTTTGATTTCTTATTTATATATACTGATGGCGAAATGAATAGCATGGTCAGGGCTGGTAATTTAAAAGTTTTTAAATTTCCAACCAAAAAAACCGTTGATAAGAATCTGCCAATCATAACACTTCTTTCTGATCCGTCAAGCATACATCCGAAGACGGGTTCTCCTGTCTAATCTGACTTTAACTTATTTACCCTTTTAATTTCAGGCTTCAAGCTCAATTGTCACTGGTGCACTTGATTTCAGCCAAGAAGTAAAGCTATATGTCAGGTAAATAAATGTTAATTCCTTACCAAGGTTATCTATCTCTTTGTCAGAGCAATGTTTTGCACTGTTTATTGCCACATGACACACTCCATATTTGAAGAAAAGTTGCGAGAATTTGTCTCTGATTGCCAAAGATTTGGTGTGGATTTGAGTGCCTGCGAATCCCTCTTTACAGACTTGGATTGGCAAAGAGTTGCACATCTTGATGAGATTTTTAACCTAAAAAATGTTATGTAGTTTTTTCAAAACAAGGTCTCCTCTTACAGTAGGCCCCCAGCAGTTGCGTGATTGCATGATTGGAAAAATGACTGAGGGGCTTCTTACAGTAAAAGTTGTTTTCAAAAAGAAATAACTGTTAAGAGTAAATTCAAATTAAAAATGCTTAAACTTTTCAAGATTCTACATAAATTAGTATTTTTGTATTTTTTGTCACTAAAAATTCCTTTTGCTTATTACTAATAAAAACTTCAATATAAATTGTAAAATACCATTAACATTTTGTTAACATGATTCCCAACAAACGATCGGCCATGGTATGCCTGTCTGTGAACATGACATTCTGATAAGGCTTGATCGAGTGCTTTCACACAAGGTCCACCATGCATCTCTTTGTATGGGTTGTCCTTCAACAGTTTGGAAATTGTCTTTTCCTGAAATGAGAAAAAAGGAAATTTCAGAGTTTAAAGGTTGAAGATCTACATTTTTGCACATGCATCCTTGAATTTGTTTTTTAATTATCAAGGCTTCCCATTTTCAACATGTATGTGATGAGAAAATTAGAAAAATAAGTTACCTTGGACTCAAATAGTTTTGTAAAGTGGGCTAATCTGGGTTCATACACTTTTCTGATTTCTTTTTCATTTGTTGGATTTTCTGCCATGTGTGATGCAATTGCCTGGTGAATCAATGAAATGGTGTGTTCAATTTCAACCATATCATCTTCGCATTTCCGAATTAAATCAAATGCGTCTTTCATTGCCTTGACCTGTTCTTCTGTCAACCCTTTGCCTTCACCTGACGTCACAGCCATATCAAAATCAATGTGGTAACATTCTGCCTCTAACATGTTGAAAAATTTTAAGAAGCACCCCAGGGAAACATGTAAGGCTGGAATTGCAACCTGAAAAAAAAATTTAAGTTTTGTATCAACAACATCTAAATATGATTTCTCATGTAAATGTCCAAATAATGTTGGTAGCCTATATATAGCTTTTATTATAATTATAGCTTCAGTTTGAAAGAGTAACATTTACCTGGTCCAAAGGAACATTGAACAGTCTCTGATTGATGACATTGTAACTCAAATCTTTTGCTGTTTTTGGATTTGATCCATGTTCCAGAAATTTCTCATAATTTTTGTTCAGTGATTCCAAAGTTCGTAATGCTGCCTTTGTCTTTCTATTTGTTGGTGAAATTTGCATATCCTGGTTGCAGATTTGACAAAACAAACAGCAATGTCTCCTGGAATTGAAAAATATACGTTTTAGGCATTTAGCTCTTCTAAAAAGATCCTATTCACAAAGTAGATTGAAATGATGTGATGCGTACCATTTGCGCCTGTGATGCCATAAATGTTGCATAGGTATTCATAATCTCCCATGATAAACACTCTCATTTTCTTTTCCCTAGTAAAAATTAAAAAATATGATTCTTATAGAAAAATTTAGTGGAAAGGAGGAGGTGAAAAATCGATTCCAGTTTTGTTTTTTAATTTATTTATATTTTTTTTCTTAATTTTAGATGGAAATGCTTTTGGCTTGGAGATTTATGGAGCGAATAGAAATATAGACTCACTCCCAATTGGATTCTTGGATATCATCCACTTGACTTGTGAAACGGGAAAGTGACGTTTCAAGATTGACACGATAGTCTTTACCGTCAAAGGTACTGAACATGCATGTGTTGTTTTTGCTGTTTGGCGAATCACAGTTGATAATCTGGTAACATTGTTTGAACGTCGGACCACCATGATCACCACCTATTTTGACATGAATTTCATCCTTCATCGAACCTTCAAATTTCAGTTGGTTGTTCCTGTAGAGATCATAAAATATACTTTATATAAATTTATTGGGCAGAAATATTACAGAATAAATTTTCCAGACAGAAATATTACATAAAATCAAGCTAAGGGATCACGATTGGTGATGAAAAAATTCAAAATTTACTTTTTCATTTCACCGAGTCTATCAAAAATGTGTTTTTTGAGATCTAAGATGTAGGACCATGCTGCTTCTTGAGTTTTGATTTTATCTTTAACTTTGTCTTTCTTTGTGAACATTGCCATTTCGACAGTCCAATTAGTCCCATGCAAATGTGTGTGTATCTTCCTTTGCTCAGCTTGTGAACCAAGTTTGATTTTCTTCGCAATGAGAAACCTGAAGAAGTAGGAACTCGGTTATTTTTCTCAAGGTTTTATATTTTTTGTATGTCATATTATTTACCACTTAGGACTAGTTAGTATATTTATTAAGTACATTTTCTAATAGGACTCACCTTGAAATTGTTTTTAACATTTCCCATGGTACACCTAGTCTCGACTTGAGAGCCAACATTTCCTCCGCAGTAATGTTTACTTTCAACAAGACCAGAAGAAACATCGGCATTATCTTACGTTGCCCCTTTGGAGAAGGACTTAACAAAAATTCCCGTTTGTTTAGATGCAGAAGTTGCTGTTGAAAACTCCAGAGTTTTCTTTGTTCGCTTGTTCCTACGTTGAACGTGTCTTTTTGAGCACTCATCTGATGGTTTGTAAGCTTTAGGCGTAGACGTAAATACTTTGGGCTAAAATGTAAAAGAACTGACTCTAAATATCTCTTGTGTAAACTTTGTGATTAGTTTTTTGAAATATTCGCGTATTAAAAAGTTGTATTTTATAATTTTTCAAAAAATCTTATTTTTATAACAAACATACCCTAGGGCCACCAGATGCAAATTCAGCAGTTCCATCTTCTGACTCGTCAATTTTATGCTTCAACACTTTTAACGTTGCTCTTTCGACCAAGGGAGGAAGTGGGGTTTTGTTTAGATCCATTTCAAGTAATTCTTTTACTGTGATCGTTTCCCCATCCTTGATAACAGTACAGTAATCTCGATGCCTTTGGAAAGTGCTTTTCGTGCTGAACAAATCCCCGCAAGAACATTTCAATTTTAAATCCTCCAATAGATTTTGTCGAACCTTACATTTGACAACATCAGAAGGTGAAAAATCTTTTTCACACTCTGGACATTTTAAAGTAAATTTGCCCTCGAATATAAGGATCATGCACCCAAGACAAAATGAATGCTGACAGCTTTGGATCATGACCGGTTTTCTCAGTAAATTTTCACAAATACCACATTTGCAAAATTGTAATGATGGGTTCACTGCTATATCGAAATGAGATACATTCAAATTTTCATGTACAAATGAATCTTTCATTTGTTGTGTTAATGTATCTGAAAACGCTCTGTTCCAGAGGGGGGCTTTCTCGTGAATTGTCCATCCTTTTGCCTTTGCTTTCTTGGGGCGACCAACTGACTTTTTGGTGGGACAACGATCAACGCGACGACAACAAGTACTACAGTCCACGGGGTTGTGTTCCATCCATGAGCGAAATACTTCTGTTGTTGTTGTTGATGTGTGTCCGTTCTCTTTATTTTTCATTGACTTGTAGCAAGGTAGGCAAAACTCATTTGGGTGAATATCCGCTTGGTCAATTTTTATATCACGAATCCAAAAAGCTGCCTCTAACTCCTCAAAATAGTTTGCTACAAGAAAATGCCTTTTGCGGTTTTGGTCGAGAACACCGCCACAAACTCTACATAGCCTTTCTAAAATCTCAGCATGTGATAACGACATTATTCTGATAAATCAACTCCTCAAATCTGTTTTAGTTTGGAGAGCAATAGAAGTGTTTGTTTTTTCCCGCTTTATCATTTATTTACATAATTTACATAGAAACAGACTCTAAGTAATGACCTATAGGCTGGAGGAGGGCTGGATGATCAAGTGAGATGTTTTCTTTAGTTTGCTTCTAGGGGGTACCTGGATATTATCTTTGAGGACGGCTTAGCTATATTTGAAAGAGTTGTTCTTGGGCAAAATAATAAAAAAGAAAATTGTTTCTTGAATGCAACATCATATAACAATGATTAGGAAAAGATTTTGGGAAAATTGTACACTTTGCTGTTTGTTTTTCGAACCTAGTCCTCTTGAATGTAAACAAAAAATGACAGTCTCCTTGAGAGAAAAATCTGGGACAGATTGGGGGGATAGAACTGCTAGTTAGCCTTTTGCTCCCCTTGGATATTATTTTCAAAATATATCGCATAGGATATAGATTCCAAGCACTCTAACAGTGATATTTATCGCATATCCCGCCCCTAAAGCTGGTTACAGCCGTAAAACTCAAGCACAAAAATTGGTCAACTTCAGAGGTCAATTTTGACAATATGGATGCTTAGAACAAAAAGATTTTATAGATATAGAAAGCTAAAAGCATCCTCTTTTCATGGAGACTAATACCATTCATGGGAAAATTCGCAATCTTTTTATTTTAGACTTAGATCTTGATGTGGTAACACCTGTTTTTTCCCCACCTAGCCGCTGGGATGTATTCACTTGTTTTTGACGTGGGAAATGTTTTAAATAAGCAGATTTTTATGTAATTGGGGAGATAAAGTCTTGATAAAACTAATTTTTCAAAAGAAATGGCCAAAATATCCTTTTTAATCTAAAAATGAAGCACTTTTTTAGAGGTGTGTTGTGATTTTTGCTGCTCGAAAATTCCGGGCGAAAACGAAAGTGTTTTGGTTCGAATCGAATGTTTTTCCGCGCATGCGCATTTTCATAGGTCGCATTTTTGGCTTGTGTAAAAGGCCGTGCTAAGAAAAGAACCCGCGAACAGAGGATATATTTTCCAATAAAAATACTTACTTTGTATCAAATTTACTTTTCTTCAGCGTAGTGAGTATAAAGAGAACTCCTTCTTCAGCAACCATTTTTCATATTAATATTTAATTCCCTCAAAGAAACTATATTCTCTATTAACCTGATGATAATAAAACACAATTTACTTTTGAGGTTGTGAAAATCAAGATTCGCTGGCGTAGGCGCGATATCATTTAAGCGGAAGCTCAAATGATCCTCATTAAAATTTCCTTCCTAGTTTGTTAGAACACAATGTAGCAAATTGATCCATAAAACCAACCTAAACCAATTCTTAATCTGACTGATCTATCAACCTACCAACTCGATCTCTGTGATGTAATGAAACTTTCTCACACACCACAGAAGATAAATACGTCATGCAAGGTCATTAAAGGATCTTAATTATATTTTAGGTCATTAATTAACATTACAAACAAACAGTATCAAAAAATAAAGTTTCCAGAATACTGTAAACAAGTTGTTGTTGATGCGTGTTTTTGCACTTAGTTACGAGCGATTCAGTACGCACGACAAAGTTGAAAACTTACCATGCAGCGATTCTGAACAAAAGACCAAAATCTTCGGATATGTAAGAATAGTATAACATGAAACATGCTGAAGAAAATCCAACGACCCCATAAACCGGTTAAACCATAAGCCTATCTGGAGCTATCAAATCTTGAGGAGCAAGCACGGTGAAACTTCCAAAACATTAAATCACAAGGCACTGGAAATAAAACTTGGGGAATATAGCAATTTTTGAGCTGAAAGAAATTAAATTTGAAATCCCTATAGTCATTTGAGAACTTTCACGGGGGAGGGGGGGGGGCACACAACATAAATGACCTATCTTATGTGCAGTCCTTGCCTTGCCCCCGGGGGGGGGGGGGGTACTTAGGCAAATGGAGGGTACGGTATGTGCCGCCCTTAAGGGTACCTTTTTTGGACTTCCAAAGTCCCGCTAAGGGTCGGAAAAATCAGAAAATCAAATTTCAGTCCCACTAAGGGTCGGAAAAATAGGAAAATTTCAACTTTTTACCCCCTGAAAGATCGAAATTTGGTCAAAATTGGTCAAATTTGTCCCGCTAAGGGTCACAAAATTCGCAAAATTTACCTTTGTTTTCTCCTTTTTAGTCCCGGTAAGGGTCCAAAGTTCGAAAGTCGGGCGGCACCCCCCCCGTCAGCTCGCAACCCTAGTACCCCCCCCCGGGGCCTTGCCTTGCCTTGATTCATCCGTGAGGTGAAGCTATATGCTTATGTGCAGCCCTAGAGGGTACTTTTTCCAAGCTTCTCAAATTGCACTGTAAGGGTCGAAATGATCAAAGATGAGAAAAACTGCACTCTACTAAGGGTGTAAAATCGGGAAAATGTTACCATATTTCGCCTTATAATGGCAAAACATTTTGAAGAAAATGCACCGTAAGGGTCGATTTTTCGCCCAAGTAAACGTTAACTCAAATTTTCCTAAACTTTCATTTGCACTGTATGGGTCTGCTTTCAAAGACTTAATTTTGGGCCACGCGTACGGTCTTTTTTGAATCGAGTGCCACCCCCCGGGACAATTTCACAGCCCCCATTGCTATTGAGCTCCATTTTTCACCAAACTGGCTAAAATTCTCACCAGATCGATGATACAGAGGTGTGTTAATTTAATGGTGGCTGTGAATACGCCAATTTTTAGTCAATTAGTTAGTAAAATAGGATACTTCTTGGGTATAGAATAAAAAATCAGGACTGAAAATTATAACATTTGAGGTTTTTCAACGAAATTAATAATAAAATTGCTTCGTCCTATTCTCCAGGAAAGACTGGGGTTATGATTTGTCAGTGTTCAGCTAATTTTGAAAAGTTTAGAAAATGAACGTTGCCAACCAAGGTTGAAAAATTTCTGGTTTTAAAAAGCAAACAGTGTAGAATTATTGAAAGAAGGTTTTTCAAATACCTTATCGGCCCTTTTTACGCCGGCCCTTATTCCGCCACAGCCTAATTGTGGGCTTACGCAAATTAGGACCGTAAATAATGCCAAAACTTGTAAAAGTCTCTATCCAGGCTTCAAAACAGTAAGTATTAACTAAAATTTACATTAAAATATCACCTTTCAGTATTAAACTGTTGAAAGTTCCATTGGAAACCATTGATTTTCGTGAAGTTTTGGATACAGAGTAAAAAATGGATAGTTTTCATCCTTTAATCATGCCCAAAATCCTTTAAATTGAGATAGAATGGTTAAAAATTAACGCCGCTTTTAGGTAAAAATTGCAAAATTTTGGCCCTTTTTACACCGGCCTTTTTAACACCGGCCCTTATTACGCCACGAGCCCAAAAATAATGCCAAAAAGGGCCGGCGTAAAAAGGGCCGATAAGGTAGGAAAAAAATATAAGACGAAAAAATAGTACAGTTGTTTTACATTTTTGAGCCAAGTAAGTAACTTTGGTAAAATGAGAACATCTTGGAGCCCCGTTATGTTAAAACCGTTGGTTGCATAAAGCGGATCTTATTGCCGCCCGTAGCGAGCTTGCGAGCGTAGGGTGGCCTACATAGCTTCACGCAAGGATATTGGACAGGAATCTCGATTTTTGCGTTTGTTTTGTAATCGGTCTTCCGGTTAATTAGTGTTCCGTAATTATCCGGCAACGTTTATAGCTTACCAAACTAGCAAGTAGCTTTCGCTAAATGCGCGGCGGACGTTTTTCGTTATTTTTCCCTTCGGGGTTTTTTGTTTTTTTCTCTTGTGCGTTAATTTGTGGATTAAATTTTTAAACGCAGGTAATTCTATGCACATTTTCGATGAACAATTATAGGCATCTACTTTATAAGAATCAAATCAATAACTCTTGATTGAAGGCAATATGCCTTTCGGTAATTAGTTCTTACAAAGTAAACAAAAGATGGTGAAAAAGATGAGCATATTTATCTTTATCATAAGCATCTACTTTATAAGAATCAAATCAATAACTCTGGATTAAAGGCAATATACCTTTCGGTAATTAGTTCTTACAAAGTAAACAAAGGATGGCGAAAAAGATGAGCATATTTATTTTTATTATAGGCATGTGCTTTATAAGGATAAAATCAATAACTCTTGATTGAAGGCAATATGCCTTTCAGTAATTAGTTCTTACAAAGTAAACAAAGGATGGCGAAAAAGATAAGCATATTTATTTTTATTATAAGCATCTACTTTATAAGAATCAAATCAATATGTCTTGATTAAAGGCAATATGCCTTTCGGTAATTAGTTATTAGAAAGTAAACAAAGGATGGCGAAAAAGATGAGCATATTTATCTTTATTATAAGCATTTTCTTTATAAGAATAAAATCAATAACTCTTGATTGAAGGCAATATATCTTTCGGTAATTAGTTATTAGAAAGTAAACAAAGGATGGTGAAAAAGATGAGCATATTTATTTTTATCATAAGCATCTACTTTATAAGAATCAAATCAATAACTCTTGATTAAAGGCAATATACCTTTCGGTAATTAGTTCTTACAAAGTAAACAAAGGATGGCGAAAAAGATTAGCATATTTATTTTTATTATAGGCATGTGCTTTATAAGGATAAAATCAATAACTCTTGATTGAAGGCAATATGCCTTTCAGTAATTAGTTCTTACAAAGTAAACAAAGGATGGCGAAAAAGATAAGCATATTTATTTTTATTATAAGCATTTACTTTATAAAAATCAAATCAATATGTCTTGATTGGAAAACATAAAAGACAAACCTCCAAAATGTGATCGGCTATTGCTCATTCCGACATTTTAAATTTTCCGGGGGTTTTGCTGTTTGGGATTGTTTAGGTCAGGGTTGCTAGTAACGGCTTGTCACTGTGCCGGGTGCATACTCGGCGCCTTGGGCCCCGCAGGGTTGCTAGTAACGGCTCGAATTTCAGTCAGGTTTAAAAAAGGGGTACTTTTACCCATATTATAATAACATTACCCCCGTATTTTGCCAGTTTGGTATAAAATGTTATGAATTGCGTGATTTTGCTGTGCGGCGATGGCTCGAGGGATAGGGCGCTAGCTTCCGGATCTGAAGGTCTTTCTTTGGTTGTGGTTCGATTCCCACTCGGTGCGAAAATTAGACTGGTCGAAATTGATGGTCAAATGATTGACAGGTATGAAAACTCAGTCAGAAATGAGAAACTCAGAAACTCAGGCAGTCAGAAAAGAGAAAGACGGGATCAGAGATAAGGATCACATCTCGGAGGTTTGTATCTTACGTTTTCCGTCTTGATTGAAGGCCATATATCTTTCGGTAATTAGTTCTTACAAAGTAAACAAAAGATGGTGAAAAAGAGGAGCATATTTATCTTTATTATAAGCATTTTATTTATAAGAATCAAATCAATAACTCTTGATTGAAGGCAATATATCTTTCGGTAATTACTTCTTACAAAGTAAACAAAAGATGGTGAAAAAGATGAGAATATTTATTTTTATTATAAGCATTTTCTTTATAAGAATCAAATCAATAATTTTTGATTGAAGACAATATACCTTTCGGTAATTAGTTATTAGAAAGTAAACAAAGGATGGCGAAAAAGATGAGCATATTTATTTTTATTATAAGTGTCTACTTTATAAGAATCAAATCAATTTCAGAATTTTTTGCGTTTTCACTGTGATTAATGTGAGCGATAACTCCCGGGGGGGGGGTACTACCCTTGTCGACCGACGGGGGTGCTCCGCTGAGGTTCGAAAAATGGACCCTACGTGGGACTCGAAATTTGCAAAAAAAGTGACCCTGAATGGGACTAAAATTCCAAAATTTTCTCAAATTTTCTACTTTTTCCCAAAATTTTCCAAAAATAGGCACCCTACGAGGTATTGATTTTTCTATTTTGGTATTTTTGCGACCCTATCTGGGACTCATGGAGGTTAAAAAAGGTACCCTGACCAGCGGAGCATCCCCGTAACCCATCTTGCCCTAGTACCCCCCCCGGGCGATAACTTCTCTTTTTGAGATGTGAGCGACCATCTATTCCATGTCATCTCAAAAGTAAAGTTGAAACCAAGCTTTCTTCCTCCAACTTAAATTTTATCGATAAAACGAATTTAAAATCTACACATGCGTAATTTTGCTTACTTAGGGATATTTCGATAGGAAGCTCCGCGGGGCATTCTTAGCGACAGCTACTTGCTAGTATATGTCGATAATGACCTTCATTTTTAAGGAAATATTTAGTCGCAATTTTGCGATTCTTGTTCCTAATAATTATTGAAACTTTCACTATAAAGCATTAAAAAGCTTTAATCAGCATTTCGTCGTTATAAGCATTTGTAGCGGGTGGCAGTTAGTGAAAGCTATGGCTAGTTTAGGCCCGAGTTTCGCCGGTCCAAGACACGAAGAAAAATTGCATTCGCCGTTCAAAAAGTTCGGTTCGCCGCCTCAAGTACATAACGCTAATCAATACACTGTACTTGCTAAGAATTCGCCGGCCTAGAATCTAGAAATCGCCAGACTTAATTTCTCATTCGCCAGCCTACTAAAAATATATGGCAAAACCCCTGATCAAGGGGGTAAAACCATCCTAAAGTATCACTAACTGTATGATATGGTCAATTCCTGAATGACATTTGGCCCTTTTCAGTAAATTTCGGTATTAAAAGTTTTTGGATTCAAAATTTTAATCAAAAGCGAAAAAAGAGAAAAACAGTTTTACTAAATTCCGTCCACCAGCTAATTCACAAAATGATCTGATTGCTAAATCCCTGAACTAAAATGTTAGAATCATGTTTAATGTTTTTGAAAAGAATAAAGGAGTTTACCAGGAAATGATTTGGACAGATCTAAAAAAAAGCTAAGGCTACACTGATGAGATTTGACGGGCAGCTGCAATGTAATTTACATTTCATTGCAAGCGCGTGAGAAATTGCGCAATGTAACACGAAAAATCTTTCTGCAACGCAATAAAAAATGGAAGAAGAACTTGCAAGTGCCTACAACAAAATCTGTTGCTACACTACAAAAACTTATAGTGGGGGCAACGCAACAACCACAATGCAGCCCGCCTACACCAGTGTAGCCTTAGCTTGATTACCCGCTATTTAGGAGACGTGTAATTAACACAATGAAAGATTTTCGCGCCAATAAAAAAAACCCGCTAATTTTTTGAAGGCTCGCTCTAAAGTTTACACATGCTCCATTCGTGTTAATTTCAAGTCCGTTAAATAGTTCCATACATATATTATAACAATAGCGTTCAGTTTGAGGTCGTTGTTGTTATTTTCTGCCAGCGCAGTTTGATTATTCGCCCGATAGTGTCATTTGGGCCCGACGCGAAGCGGAGGGCGCAAATGGCACTAGAGGGCTAATAATCAAACTGCAAGGGCAGAATTAATGACAGCAACGAACGAAAACTTAACGCTATTACTATTATTATTCATATCAGACATTCAAGCAACGTTTTTTTCTAGCGTCAACCAAGTCTTTTCCCTTCAATGCAATCTCTTCAAATAATTTTTAGCACCTTGCGAGCGGGCCGCAAATGACCAAAAAGTGTTTTTTTCTGACGTTATTCTAGTCTCTTCGCTTCAATGCAACGACTTCAATCCAATTCCGAGCGGGCCGCAAATGACGTTATTGCCCTATACCCGGGCGGTTAATGATATTTCAGCCCTCTGAAGCCTGGCGCTTTAGTTTCCTCAGCGCGGGTATGACAATTTGATTCACAAAACCTATCAATACCGCCCGCCGATTGAACCTTTAATTGCTGACTTAATGACCGCTATATGAATAATAATCATGTGATAAGGCAATTTGAATAACCTTGGGGTCGCGTTAAAAAATACGAAATCTCTCTTTTCAGTAAAATTAAAAAACAAATAACCCAATGCAAATGGTGCCAAGATCAAACAAGACACTCCAATGAATACTACTCGTTTGTTAGGAGCAACTCCAATTATGATGGTATAATTTATAGTGGAACAAATTTAATAAGATCGATTCAAAGTTGTAGCTAATTCTACCTTCCAAAATAAACTTAGCTATAAACGGATAAGACTTTTTCAATTTACTGATAATGCTGCATTACAATAATAAAGATATCCCATTAACCTTACATAAGTGGATATAAAGGAACCACTCTGTACTCATTTAAACATTACAAATCTAATTTCCTTGTATTGTCCTTTTGAACAGTTAAAATATCCTTCCCAATACTGAGTTTAGATTTTTGTATTCCGTAGAATATCTTTAGGAGGAAAGTGTCAATTGAAGAGACATTCTTTTTGAATATGTAAAATTGATTGACATGGACGTACTAATCAGGTTCTGTCCATAAACTAGATCACGAAAGTCGCCTCGAATACCATCCAACATATTAGCACCATTTAGTTTGATTTGAAAGTTTTTCAAAAGAGTACTTATGGAGAGAGACAAGACTCGACTCTTTATCGTCTTTAGTTCAGAGGCTACTTTCTCACTAAGGCTAATCTAGAGTGTAACATTAAGTTTAAAGCCCGAATGACTAGAGTAGACTCTCTAACTTTTCCCAGGCAAGAAAAAGTGAAACCACTTTTTTCCCATCCAGAACGCACCTAGAACGCGCCGCAATCATGACGATGGATTATATCTAGCGGTTCCTTTGTTTTTGAGGACTGCATTTTTTGAAATCTAGCGATAGATTTTACTTTCAATCCGCCGTTAGTGTAAAAACCACGTGCAGAGTTCTGGATGGGAAATTAAGTAGCTTTCCCATCCAAAAGTTTCTACTCTAGACCCTTCGGGGCTTTAAACTCAATGGTGTGTAAGTGAAGAATTTAAAACTGATAATAATTCAAACATAGTCCAGACATGAAGCAAAACACCCATCATCAGCGAAACTGAAAAACGTAATTTTCACCAAGATTAAATAGCTAGTTAAGGATTTATCATAAACTTTTCTAAAAGCTTGACGCAGCTTGAGGAAATACGACAACAACTGCAACTGATAACGTTATTGGCAAAAACAAAGATTTTGAAAATCCTGAACAACTGGTTTCATCTATTGTTATTTTTGATAAGACACGAACAAGGAAGAAACATGCAAATCCAAGCATCCTTAGAAAATGTGCTGATGTCAAAAAAATAATTGGCAACCGAGCTTGGAGAGCGAACTGTGTTCAAGCACTACCAGACAATGTATGGTGGTTGGCTCTCTACCTTTACTGATATAACTTTTAACGAGGTTTCAAGGAGAACATAAGTAACAACCAATGAGACAACAGTCCGTTCCACAAAACAACGAGTAAATGAATGTAACGAAGTTACCTTTTGCAAATGTTATGGTATGGTAATGTCTTGATTGTATCTTCTTCTTATCAGTATTTTTGGCACAGATGTTTCATTGAGTGAAACGAACGGAGATAGCATTGATTATTACTATTTCACGTTGTTCAACCTTTATAATTGATAATCGTATGCAGATGGCTAATTACGAAGTATTCATGAATTAATACTTTGGAATCTCTCCTGAGCACGCAATTAACGGAAGTTCTGCGTCTTTCCAAAGAGAACTTGACCGATGCCATTTACTCGCTGAGACTAAAACCACTCATTGGAAAGAGTTAATGAATAGTCATTGATGAAGAGTGAAATTATAATATGAATGTTTTTGTTTTCATGGAGGAGTTGGCCCCAGCCTTTCCATTAAGACTTGTGTATACTATTTTATTCACAATTTATTCACCAGCTCTAACATCAAGTTGTAACAAAGGAAGAATCACGATATTCATTCCCGCAAAAATGTCTATAATCTTGATAGAGAAATCTGCTATTCAGTTACTTTCGATCATCGAACAAAGTTTTTTAGGGAGGAAGTACAAAACAAGGGCACAATATCTTCTCTACTTCCTTGTGTTGAAACGAGGTATTAATGAGAATCAAACAAAAAAAGTATTTTCGTTATCAAGTAGAACTAACAGTAACCAGATGATGAAAATATGCAAAGAACACAAAGAAATACAGCCCGAGTAACCTTTGCCGAACCATGGTTCTGTCAAATAAAGTGACCGGAAAAAAATGAGTGCGACTAATTACTAACTTATAGAATTCGAAGAATAAAACTCCATTGAATCATCACAGGTTTAAAAATTTGGATTGAAAAAAATTGAACATTATTATACCGTGAGAGTAATGCACAGTAGGTGAAACGCCAAGCCATCCCACCAATGCACCACCTCTACATCGCCACAATACGCCGAAAATATACAATTACGTGTTCTTGAAACATGACATCAAGGCACTGTTTACATGTGGAACAAAAATCACGTCCAAAAAAAAATTTGATTAATCTCCTCTCATTTTCGGATACTGTTAGCGTCTCTTGAACATTATATTTCTTCCATTTGCAATCAAAAACCTCCGGTGCTCAAACAAATCATTTTCCCGTTACATAAGCCAACAACCATTCATTACAATGGATGGTCATTTTAGAAAGTTATTAAAGGTGTGTTTAAAGGTAATGAGGTAATTAAGTAGGCTTTCTCCTCGTGTTTTGCAGAGAACATTTGAAAGCAATGTAAAGATAAAGTTTATCTTGATACTTTTGTTCTTAGAAGACTGGCAAACACTTCCAGATCCACAAAACTTACATAAAAGAAGATGACCTGGTATATACTTTGACAATATAATAGGTGCTTGGAAAGGCTCGGGTCTTAACGGTCTTCTTACTCAGGGGGGGGGGGTTGGATTTATTTTTTATAAGGGCCACTCTTTGATCAATCTAGTTTCTTTAATTTAAAGGTCGGTTATCGGAGGTCACATGCCGACAACCTCTAAACTGAAGTTATGCCTTTTGAGAAAAAAAGAGATAGCAGAGATTTAACAGAATATGCAATTTCCTGTGCAATGTAGGAGCACGTGCTATCCTTACAGGAATCTGCCCCCGAGTTTCCTGTCTTAAGACCATCTGCCCAGTTTAGCAACGTCTATCGCATTTTAGTGCTGCGATTGGCTAGTCTGAATCACAGACCTCTACAAAACCCCAGGTAGTATAGGGAGTACGAATCCGTTAGTAGATACCAGCAGCCTAGCGATTGGCTGAAGATAGACCCCAAGCACTTTAGGTCAAATTGACGCAAAGCTGTCTTATTTTATTGTAATGAATAACCAGAGCGTGTTTCTTTTCCAAAATAATAACAAAGTCAGGATCGTCTACTGAATTAAAAACATCATTGAAATTTCCAATTCATTATTTGGTAACTGTTTGAAAAGCTTTATAAGAGAACCTTCACACTACTAAAACGAAAGTTCTCCAGACACTTTCACTATACAAGTTTTGGTAAAAGCCACGCAAGTTTGTCAACTCCTACTTCCCTGATAACCTATAATAAAACTAACTGTCGACACATAAAAACAAGTAAAACAGTAAAACAAGATTAGCAATACAAATTGACCTTTACGAAATGGCTAGAGTGACCCAACCATATATTCAACAAACAAATCTTAAGGCCATACTTTTCAATTCAATCGACTTATCCAAACAACATCAACATACGAAACCTTGAAGAAAGAAACAAAACGTCCTTAAGGTTTTCGAGTTGGTAGGAGGAGTAAATAAGTGGCTAGAAATTTAGTTAGATGATGTCTACAATTGAAAATGACGATTCCAAAGAAAGCAGGAGAGAAAATCTGCATTATGTCAAAATTAATCAATCAATTCTTAAGTTCAATAATTATAACTAGCTGCAATTGTTCTACAATGAACCGGCGATAGCTACCAGCACTGAAAAGATTTCTCACGATCTTTCTTCATCTGATATGCAGAAAGAACTTTCCACATTTCAAAATTTCAACTAACAATTCTAACTGATAAGCTGGAACTGTAACTGGTTAGAACAATAACAGATTCAATGGGAGAGCATTTTCTAAAAGTTGTTTTTGATTTGATTTGCACGTGGTAGAAGAAAAGACCACCTTAACCGCTCACAAATGGAATGGGAAATGAATTAAGGAAAGAAGTAGTAAGCACTCAACTTGATTGATTTGTTGACTGCATGTCAAATTCTACATGTGATTCATGAAAATTGAAAATAATACCTCATTTCTCTGACTCATCAAATTTAAAGTTATTTTTACAGGAAGTATTCATAAATTGTGGTATTTTTAGAGCTAATTAGCCAAGACTTTTCCACGAGTTTTTCGTAGTACGATAATGTAGGATTATGTGCAGATCATTAGAATGAAGATTATTCCATAGTCAGTGTTATTGGTAAAATGTGAAGAGAATATAGCCCCTTGGAAGCACTTCTTTTGAGATGAAAATGCCTTACAAAAACTATATCAGACCCTATTCAAAAAATTATCAGAACAGGCTTGAAGAATATCATTTCTTAGACTTAAAGGTTTAACTTTACATAAGTTTTCCGTTTCATATCAGACACATGTTTCAAATCAGGATAGTGTCTGCCTATTGTTATATTGTGCTCATATAAGCAAAAAATGTTTTTTATCCTCCTTCTGCTTCACATCCGTGTCAATTCATTATCAAAAAGATTGAGAATCAAAATTGATGAGTAAGCCAGAGTAAGCAAACGATATCACTCTTACTTAAAAACAAAACCTTTAATACTTGGCTTAGTAGAAGAAGAAGAAATGAATCCAAAAAGTGATTTGTATAGTATTAACGCCGAGCAAAATTTTGTCTTTAAAATCCAGGTTGTCTTCATTTGTTTATAAAATCCAAAACAGTTGTTATTTTTGGGTAAATTTCTTCTTATATTTCTCAAAATCTGGTAATGTAGTTGAGTTCGATTTTGTATAAGAGTACGCTATAGAAAGTTATATTTACATTCCAACATTCCAACATCACGAGGTAAAACTTATGAAAACGTACAGTAACAATAAAAGAACATGACTTACCACCAGTGACCACTGTAAACTCTCTTGTATCGTTTGTAATTGATGATTCTCATATGCGGATGCGGATGTGCACGAGGTGTCATCTCACCAGACCAACAAAATGCATGCTCTTCACACCTCTAACCAAATTCTTTCACCTTTAAGAAAACAATGTACGATGGATAATACCCAGTTTCGGGATACGAATCCACAAATAAGATTCCGTTCGATAAAAAGCAATAATATTCTCCAAATTTCGGAAAATATAGAAAATTTCCTCTATAAAAACCATAGTCTATATATGCTTCCTATATAGAAACCTTTTTCGCTAGAGGATGAGCAGAAGCCTATAAAAACCATAACCGAGAATTTCTTGAATTGATGGACATTTTGCATACCTTTCGCACCAATAAAGAGTGTCCAATCTATCCAATCATATGATATAGAAGTCGTTGAGCAATAACCATAATAAGTTGAAACGATCAATAGTTTCCTGTCCCTCTTTTTTCGAATACGTTGGATGAGAGAGGAGATAGACGAAGTAGAAGAACTTGACACCAACAACGTCGTGGTTTGAAACTTTCTTTGTAAAGAATAACATGTCTTCATGATCGCTCTCTCTCTAAGAGGTAAAGGAAGTGAAATGTTTGTTTAAGTGTCAACAACATTTTTGTGAATGTATTGTCTTTTTAGGGGTACCTTTTTCTGTAAGAACGTAGGGGGGGTTGTTGCCCTTTCAGTACATCTTTCTTACAGCCTCGATATAATGCACCGTACCAAAAAATACAAATTTACTTCGCCAGTACTTTTGCTGATTTCAAAGATTTAACCTTGATTCAAACCTGATTGGATACAAAGTCTTGAAAATTATTTTTCAAGAATTTGAAGGAAAAGATGTTCTTATAAGATTATTGTGGTATACAATTCTGTAATGATTCCATAAAAACTGATGACTTAAATGTTGTCAAAAAAGTACTTTAATACTTCAAAAAGTGTTAAGTTATGGCACCAAATCGAGTTCAAGTGATCGATTCATTCTCATACCTTTACTTCGCAAAGTGTCGCTTCATTTTTACTGCATGTATTTGTAAAGCTATTGTAGTTCATTTTCATCATTACCAACGGTCAATACAGTTCAACACCAATTAGATCTAAAGAAATCAAAAATATTTCATGACAAGTACAAACCTGAGTGCTTGAAACAGAGACTAAAAACTTTCTTTTGAATGAGACTTGATTTTCTTTAGGTCACATGCTTTTTAAATTGCGTAGTAATGCATATTTTACAATTTTTTCTCCACTCGCCTCCACGAAAAGGTTGACTCCTCATTAGTAGTATCTTATGTAAGTAGGTAACAACATCGAACTCTCTTACTATAAGAATGCAATGATTGCATAACAAAGGATCGTTAACGAGGTGACAGGACCAAAAAAATTCTAAATTATTCTATGAACAAATAACTAGATGCGTAGAACATCGAAAATAATGGTCGTAATTTTATGAAAATTTGACACCCACGATTTCCTTGAAGAAAGGGGAACAAACTGACCCTCGGTGGAGATCTAAAGGAACACGCAACGACAGAATGTTTTTACACGAAAAAGGGAAATTAATGCATACTGTGTATATGATCTCAGAGGCGGTGTTATCATCCTTCGCGCTCTTTTTTATAAGAACTATTCTAAAAGAACACGAGGCTCAATTTCAGCAAACCGTTGAAAATTTCGGGTCCTTGCACAAATTTAAATGTAAATGTTTCAGCGTGGCTGTTTAAGGGGTTTCGGAATGTTAGCTCAAATTAGTGTACCACGAGTAAACAAGAAACAAATTGTTGTCTACTTCCTATCAAACAATAAACTTAATGTGATTGTCAAATCCAAAGTATCTAAGCAAGACGTACTTTTTCAGAAGCGTAGAAAAAGGGCTTAAGAGGTGATTACAACACTAATAGACATTTAGGGCTGGATATTTCAACCGCAGAGCGGATATGTCAGAAAAATCAAATCCATTTTTTATTTGAAATTATTTACTTAAGAAAAATCACTTCTGATTGATAGTGGTAGCATGATAATGATTTTGATAAACAAACTAATCAGACAATTATAGGATTGACCTTTCTGAGATGTCATATCAAATCTGTCTGATTGACTAAATCATCCTTTGAGTTTGTTTTATTTGACTCCAAACAACTCTTAGTCTAGATTGGAAAGCTGTTATTAAAAATCTTACCCTCTAGAGAGAGCTATTAGCGAGTTTATTTATTCGAGATAAATCGAGGGGGACGGTATAAAGCAAAGTTGACATGTCTTACAAAATCACCGTCCACTTTGCTCGACTAGAGCCGTACATCAATTATCGACTGTTTTATATCATTTCACTTACCGTCGCCCTCGATATCCTCCGATACATTAAACTCGGTATTACTTTATTTCTAACCGTTTCCTTTTATTATGAATTCCTGCTCCAAGTTTGATCTAGGAAGAACCCATTTTGTATCAACGTGGTACAAAGATTGCAAAGTTCGTGAACTCGAAAAATATATTCGAAACAGTTTTATTGAAAACCAAACTATGACAAATCAACTTATGTGGGGAACACAAAAGAAAGAATCGGAAATCGAAAGTGATATTTTACCAAGAAAAGCTATTCAAAATCTTGATTAAACTACTTTTTATGTAGTTGCACGGTGTTGAACCCCATTTGATTGCTGATTTTACAGATTTCATAGAATATAGCGTTTTTCGGATCTAATTTTCGCAATGGAATTAAAAGTGCAAAAATTAGTTCCCTTAAGGTAGAGCAGGGTTAGGCAAGCCCAACGAATAGCCTTAATTTCTCCTGAGCTGTCTGTTTGGCGCTTTATATAGGTACTATTCATTGAGATAGCAATAGATATTATCAAAATCGATCGTTATCGCTCGAATTTTCTCACGTTTTTATTTTTGAAATAATTTTTTGGAATCTGAGACTAAAACGAACAAATACTCAATAAATACTTTAGAATGATTTCTATATCTGAGAGTTTTCAAAGAATTCTTACAAAGGGAGCTTGTTAAAATTTAATCGAAGGAGCCGTTCAGATCGATACTTCTCGTTTTAAAAAATAGCTGAAAATGAAGAATGAGTGAAGAATACACAAGAAAGGGAAAAGAAAGATTATATTAAAGAATTATAAGACCGAAGAAACAAAAGGACTCTAAAGTAATATTAATGGGGAGAAAAATCAAAATAAAGCCGTATTTATCAAAATATTATAATAACAATAAAAGAAGAAAAACCCGCATGGATTTCTGTTCCATTTATCTCAGCCATCAGTTCACCGTACGGAAAATTCTCACGCTGGGAATAAAAGAATTGTCATTGTGGTTTGTGATAAAAAACGAAGAAATGATAAAATAGAACTAAAAAATAAAGGAAAATGGTGCTAAAAGAAGAATACCCCACCTGAGATATTCGATAAAAAGTCGACAGAAAACTATTCAAAAGCGCGCCACTAAATTCAATTTAGGGGTTTTAGAACATAATTTAAAAATCATAAACAAGATACTTTTCAATGAAGTAAGAAGAAAGAAGAATATTATTTTTTGTGAAAGCAAACTTGAAACATCACTAAGCAGGTGATTGAAGAAAACCCAGCAGGAGAGAGCAACCCAGAGAAGTTGATTCTAAAACGTGAAGAACCATTATCTCTCGCACTTGTCCGCTATCAACAAGTCAACATTCAATTGGGAGGATTTATCATAATTATACGATCATTTGGTACCAAAAAAACAAAAATGAGTATCTCAACAATCATCATATTTCTACTCGCTCTACAATTTGGTTTTCTCGGAGCATCATTACCTGAAAATAAACTAACCTTCATCAATCACGACCACTCAACAATCAAACTACGACCATCGACGTGGAAACACAACGAAGGTTATTTTCAATTCCACATCAAAGTGAACCAAGAAGATGGTACTGTAATCACTATCATCAATAAAAATAAACAAGTATTCACATTGACCGTCAGCTCTGGTAAATTACAAACGAGTCATCCCCAAAAGGTTCCACTGAACAACCAAGTGGTAACTAACAAATGGAATCAAATCAAACTCCTGCATAACAGCGACAACAACTTGGTGCAACTTCACGTTAATGGAGAGTCGGCTTTTAGTTTGGACGACCAACAATGGGGAATACCGCAATGGGATGAAGTATGGCTGGGAGCATACAGGGATGTCAACAGTGAAAAATCGAATTCAAGGTTTGTTACTTAAATGTCTCTCTATCTTCTAAGCAATCTTTGAATTTAGCCAGGTTACATTGCGAGTTTGTTACCAATTTGGTCTATTTGAGGACAAAAATTAGTTTCTTATCAATTTCCTATGACGTGATTTCCGGCAATCTAAGATCACAGTTCGGTGACACAGAATCGCACTTCTTATAAAAATTTATTTCGCCCGGTTGGTTAAACAAACCTGATCGATCCTAGCAATCACGGTAATATTCAATTTAGTTCCCATTGCATTTTACAATCGAATTTCAATTGATCGATTGTATTCAATTGATTCTATCATCGGCTCGATGGTTGTAGGTAAAACTTTCAATTCTGCACTAACTGCACTTAACTAAAATTAAACACTTTTCTTTAAATCTTAGTTTCATCGGATGCTTGAAACTATCGAATCATCACCGTATTCCTCACATCAATCATTTGATCGAACGAAGAGGTCTGGTACTAGATGATTGCATTGACACATGCGCAGTACAAATGTGTCAAAATGGCGGCACGTGCGTCAATAACTACCGAAATGTCACGTGCGACTGCATGGGAACGGGCTTCGAGGGGGTCACATGTGAAAAAGGTGAGATGAAAATGAACTTGAATTGTAAACTTCCAAGTGATTCATAGTATGATGCCATGTTCATACATAAATCGAATGCTTTATATTGCTGAGTGAGGCATATGGATATAAGTATACTATATTAAAAACTAAGTGACATTTGATAGATCAACACAAAAAGATAAGGTCAAAATCGTAATATCATGTTTTTCATAATCGAACCTGAATCTTAAAAATCCTATTCATACTTCATCTACAGAGGCAGCAACTTACTCTCTGAAAAAGAACGAAAAAATAGAAATGTTGAAGTTACCTGAAGTCGTCACTCGATCCTCCACACCATCAACCATCAAGTCATTGCACATGCGCATTCGAACCAGCCAACCGAATGGTGTTATATTTCAATTTACTAATCTGCTAAAAGAAGCGATAAAGATGGAGTTACATGACGGCATATTGAATGTCAAAGTAAACACTGTTAGAGGTAAGATATTAACGGCGTCTTTAAGAATGCCGATTGTTTTTAGAGTCACCAGTGTCGTTTAACTAAGACTTAATCCAGTTAGGTAAGAGTTTTGACAATTTCTAGTCTTCCTTATAAAACAACAAACTTAAGCAAGCTATTGTCTTATTGTCTTTGAAAAACGTACTTGACTTTTGCCATTTCGAGACTTGTCAGAAGAATGAAATAATCATAATTTTAAATTTCAGATAAATATTCAACAAGTATTGGGAATAACCTCCATGATAACCAATGGCATTCCATAACGTTGACCATCAAAAGTGATGAAATTCAAGTATCCATGGACCAACACCTCAAAAATGAGATCTTCAAAGCAACAAATGGTGGTACAGCACTTGCTGCTCATCATAAGCCATCGATCGTGATTGGCGGAGCAGATTATGTTGGATGTTTACAACAAATCTATTTCAATGGTTTTGATATTATCGATTCTCTATTGAGCAAAGGGAAATATTTCGAAGCGAAAGGTGGAAAACCAAAATGTGAAAAATGAATGATTGAAATGTAACGAGTAAAGTAAAATGTATAAATGCATTGCGTGAAGATCGGAGGCCAATCGATCGAATAACCGCTTATAAAAAAGTTTGATCATAAATCACAAACGGGACTATGTCAAATTGATAACGGTTTTTTTTGTTCCGGCTATTTCAGAATATGTTAGCACAAAGCGGAAGATTTCGTGTGTGAGAAATTACCAAAATTTTCACTGTAAACTTATCAGAGAGGAAAATTTCAAAGGTCCGGAGGTAAATTTGGGCTTATTGGATGCTTGTCCACGTAGAATCGGAGGTCCATTATAAAAAATGTTTCTCCTTCACTCTTTCCGAATAATTCTTTCCGAAGAATTCTTTCTGGAAGAGCCCTTAAAAAAAACATATTTAATTGTCCGCTATAATGCGAGGCATTATTGTCGACCTCCTAAAAAGGGTCAAAAACGATTCACAAAGAAGAATGATACAAAAGATGGCATTCGGGTAGAAATCAATGAGGAGACTGACATTTAAAAGTCTCAAAAAATCTATCTTATAAAACTATATAAAAATATGCCAGTGACATCTCATCCGCTCGATGGAGACAATTGATACCATATGATATGATATTTAAAATGTGTATATAAATTCTATGAGGTTGTTGATTTGATAGGTTTAATTTATTGACTTTTGTGAATATTCAAATATCGCTTTATACTGATTTAGAACTTGCTGCTGCATCTACTCAAACTCCATTCTTTGAGATGTAAACCTTTTGAATACCACCAAATGCACAGTTATAATCAGACAGTGGCACTCTTGAAGTACTTGACAAGACAAGTAGATTGATGTAAAAGTTTTTGACAGTCTTGCCAAGTGTCATCGATCACTGTAATAAGTTCTTCAGCTTGCTGACGTAAACCTTCGTGTTTTGGAACCAGGTCCCCGTGTAACTAAAAAAAGAGAGAGGAATGATCAGTGGTAAGAACAGAATTACTGAGTGAAGCCGAAAGGGTACCTTAACCAATGCGTGGTGGGAAAACATTTCTCAAAAGATTCAGGAGAATATAGCATTGTTTTTAAGAAATGACTTTTCACGAAGAAAAGCGACCCAGCGAAATTTCGAGATTAGATACTTCAGAGGGCAACTTTATTGGTTTGTTTTTTAAAGCATGCATCTTTTGATGTGAATATCCGAGAACGCCCTAACGCCCCTACCTTTTCAGCACCCCTACTAAAAAAAACCCGGCCTTTCACCCATCCTGCCAGTTTCAAACTGACAAACGAAGTGATTCGATTACACAGCTGACATCTCCCTGACGTGACCCTCTCATGCGTGAAAGACAGAGAAGTGTTGAAAAAGCGTACCTTTAACGCTTCAAATACTTACTTTCAAAAACAAAGTGATATAAGCTTGAACGAGTTCATAATATTTTCCAGACTTTAATAATATGACGAAGGCTTTGAATAAGTCCACTAAACCATCTATAGTACCATTCATCTCAGGACCTAACATGCGGAATTCTGCTTCGATATCTGACGGTCCCATCTCTTTCAATAACTCGACCAAAGGTGTACCTAAAATCAAATAATGGTGATAAAAACCTGACACCAAGAGGATCGTTTATGTTTGAGATTGAACTCGAATAAGTTTTCTTGTCCCTTAAGTTAACAATGCCTTATAAACCTTACTTCATAACTTTCCTAAAATCGAACAAATTTTTGTTTCCAATCCGAGTTGAAGTTATAGAGACTCAACTACTGTAGTCTTCAAAGTTGTGTCATACAAAGCAACTTTAAAATAAAGACTTAATCAATTGCTTTAAAAAGTAAAAGGAACATGAGCATGTATTTGAAATATGTTCTAAATCTTGAACATAGAGTTGGGGCTTCCCAAAAGTATCATCTACTTTAACTTTACAATATGCTCTTATGAATTATGAATTTTCATCCACTTACAAGTTTCTGGATCTTTTGCTAATATCCTCAATAAGATGGAGTTCGATTCGAAGTTTTTATTGGATAGTATACGACTTTTGTCAACGTTCTACAAAAAATAATAAGTTGCTCTTTTACCTGTTGACCGAGAAAGGGATCAGTATAGGAGAAAGACTCGAGGAAAAAATTAATAATGTTTCACAAAAATCTATTTTAACATTCTCCATATAAATCAAACATTCGAAAAAGTTGCAAAGTAGAATAGGCGTTAATTGCGTAGAAAAAACGCGGGTGACGTCTAGTAAAGGCTACTGATCATTTATCTCTTTATTTTAGTAACATTTAGTAACACAAGAAAACCATAATAATTACCTCCGCTTTTTCGTCGTCTTTTTGAATATCAAACTTAGTTTCCAATCCAGCAACACTTGGGAGAAAGAAAGGTGCTGCTTTGGGTTTTTTGGGCGGCTCTTTTGGCTTGTTGCGTAGCTGAAAGATAAAGGAAATCAACGATCGCGTAATGTAATTTGTTAAGATTCCAATGTATTAATCGATTGTGTAACTCATTTAAAGAACACAGTTGTATTTCTAAGTTTTCCCTCGTATTATACTTCCCTACTGCTACCTGTTCCAGATAAACGCCCCACCTAGAGGGGAGGCGTTATTCGAAGGGGGCGTTTAATCGAAGTAATATGGTATAATAATAAACGAAACACAAATTGATACCTTAATTAGATCGAGGTTGACGAGATTTTTCCACCGTGAATCAGGTAACATGGACAGAGTGACAAGCTCTTCACTTAATTGTCCAGGTGTGATATAATCTGTTAACTCTTCTTCATTGACTTCGTTCGTTTCGATTGATTCTTCTCCTTCCATGTCTTCGGTGCCGCCTGAATGGAATTATTAACATAATGGTCATTAGCTTTATGTAAACCCTTGAGGTAGTTTCTCAAACTCAAAACCACAATTTTTGTTTGGTGTTATTAGGAAAAAGGGTGCTCTAATGACAGCAGTACTTGTTATGGTGCTGCCTAAATGTGTTACCCACAACCACCGTGCGAATCGGGTACCACTTTCCTAAAACTACGATTAAAGATGATAGTGGATATTCCTTAGTCATGAGGTTGATTTTTAGACATTAGGTCAACATTTATAATTGGTAAGGTTCACATTTTTTCAGTTCATTCTCATCAAAAAGAGAAATAGTAGCAATATTTGAAAAAATTCATCCAAATAGATCTCAATTTGAAGATAATGTAAGCAAACCATATGCTTTAGGAGTTTTTTCATTTTTTCATTTTTTGGTCAATCTAATAGACAGTGAAAGAACGAACGAAAACAAAAATTTCCGTAAATCAACAAAATTGAAATCTTTACTTGATGATTTTCTTGAAAGAATAGTCGAGATGTCATTACCTTGTTCATCAACTATAGTTTGAGGAAGTGAGATTGTCGAAGGTTGAAAATCGTTTGGTAACGGTGTTGGATAACCTCCAGAGTATTTTATTTTATTTGCCCTGAAGTGAGAAATTAAAAGAATAAAGTGATTACCTTCGGGACGGGTTTTTGGATGTGAAATTAGTTATCTCCTATCAATCTCAACCATCTTCAAAGACTTACCATAAAAAATAATACAAACGACAGCGACAGCGATCTTAATCTAATAGCGAACTTTAAAGGTGAGAACCAGAGTGAGATTCAAACGAAAGATTTTCGCTTCACTAAAGCACTGGTTTGTTGTGGACATAAATATCACTATCACTTCAAGAAATATTTCACGATTTCCTTCGGACTCACTTTGGTTAAAAAAATGAAAACTCATGAAAGTTCTTACCATAAGAATATTCCAACATTATCTTGGTGAGTAGAGGCAAGCATTTCTCCGGACGGTGAAAAAGCGACGCTTGTAGGTGCCTCTTCCACAAGAAAACAGTCTATCAACCTACGACAAAAGAAACAAGATCGATTGTGTCGGCATGTTTAAAAGATCAGATGTGATTTTTGATTGACTGTATCAAATGGAGACGATAGATCTCATTTCAAAAAATTGATTATTGTTATATTCTATCATATCAAAGATAAGGTGGAACACGATATGACGTCACATGACGTCAATAGAAAAGACAATAAAAAATTGACGTCAAATAACAACTTCTAAAAACTAACGTCCAGAAAAAGGAAAGTAAAATAGAATTCCATTTCAAGCTAAGCAAAGATCAAAGAGGTAAGTAATCAGCTTTTTTACATGGCGTGTGCACTGAATTTCGGTTTGTCTTCTCCCTCTAAAGTAGTTTGATGGAAGACCTGAGAAAACAGAGGTCGTTAGAACTGCAAGAAGAAAAAGAAAAGGGGACATAGGTGGGTGAAGTGAAAGTGTTCAAATATACTTTTTCACAGCTAAAAGCGAACGTACACAACAATTTTGGTTAGTCTTTTCTTCTCCTTCTTTAGAAGTTCGAAGGAAGATCTGAGAAAACAGAGGTCGTTAGAACTGAAAGAGGGAAAAGAAAAGAAGACAGAGGTGGGTGAAGTGAAAGAGTTCAAATACACTCTTTTACAGCTAAAAGCGAACGTGCACATCGATTTTGGTTAGTCTTTCCTTCTCCCTCTAAAGTAGTTCGAGGGGAAGGCCTGAGAAGACAGAGGTCGTAAGAACTGCAAGAGAGGAAAGAAAAGGGACATAGGTGGGTGAAGTGAAAGAGTTCAAATATACTCTTTTACAGCTAAATGCGAACGTGCACATCAATTTTGGTAAGTCTTTTCTTCTCCTTCTTTAGCAGTTTGAAGGAAGACCTGAGAAAACAGAGGTCGTCAGAACTGCAAGAAGGGAAAGAAAAGGGGACAGAGGTGGGTGAAGTGAAAGAGTTCAAATACACTCTTTTACAGCTAAAAGCGAACGTGCACATCAAATTTTCGTTAGTCTTTTCTTCTCCTTCTTTAGCAGTTTGAAGTAAGACCTGAGAAAACAGAGGTCGTTAGAACTGCAAGAAGGGAAAGAAGAGGGGACAGAGGTGGGTGAAGTGAAAGAGTTCAAATACACTCTTTTACAGCTAAAAGCGAACGTGCACATCAATTTTGGTTAGTCTTTTCTTTTCCTTCTTTAGCAGTTTGAAGTAAGACCTGAGAAAACAGAGGTCGTAAGAACTGCAAGAAGGGAAAGAAAAGGGGACAGAGGTGGGTGAAGTGAAAGAGTTCAAATACACTCTTTTACAACTAAAAGCGAACGTGCAAATCAATTTTGGTTAGTCTTTTCTTCTCCTTCTTTAGCAGTTTGAAGTAAGACCTGAGAAAACAGAGGTCGTTAGAACTGCAAGAAGGGAAAAAAGAGGGGACAGAGGTGGGTGAAGTGAAAGAGTTCAAATACACTCTTTTACAGCTAAAAGCGAACGTGCACATCAATTTTGGTTAGTCTTTTCTTTTCCTTCTTTAGCAGTTTGAAGTAAGACCTGAGAAAACAGAGGTCGTAAGAACTGCAAGAAGGGAAAGAAAAGGGGACAGAGGTGGGTGAAGTGAAAGAGTTCAAATACACTCTTTTACAGCTAAAAGCGAACGTGCAAATCAATTTTGGTTAGTCTTTTCTTCTCCTTCTTTAGCAGTTTGAAGGAAGACCTGAGAAAACAGAGGTCGTTAGAACTGCAAGAAGGGAAAGAAAAGGGGACAGAGTTGGGTGAAGTGAAAGAGTTCAAATACACTCTTTTACAGCTAAAAGCGAACGTGCACATCAATTTTGGTTAGTCTTTTCTTCTCCCTCTAAAGTAGTTCGAAGGGAAGACCTGAGAAAACAAAGGTCGTAAGAACTGCAAGAGGGGAAATAAAAGGGGACAGAGGTGGGTGAAGTGAAAGAGTTCAAATACACTCTTTTACAGCTAAAAGCGAACGTGCACATCGATTTTGGTTAGTCTTTTCTTCTCCCTCTAAAGTAGTTCGAAGGGAAGACCTGAGAAAACAGAGGTCGTAAGAACTGCAAGAGGGGAAAGAAAAGGAGACAGAGGTGGGTGAAGTGAAAGAGTTCAAATACTCTCTCTTACAGCTAAAAGCAAGCGTGCACATCAATTTTGGTTAGTCTTTTCTTCTCCCTCTAAAGTAGTTCGATGGAAAGACCTGAGAAAACAGAGGTCGTAAGAACTGCAAGAGGGGAGAGAAAAGGGGACAGAGGTGGGTGAAGTGAAAGAGTTCAAGTACACTCTTTTACAGCTAAAAGCGAACGTGCACATCAATTTTGGTTAGTCTTTCCTTCTCCCTCTAAAGTAGTTCGAAGGGAAGGCCTGAGAAGACAGAGGTCGTAAGAACTGCAAAAGGGGAAAGAAAAGGGGACAGAGGTGGGTGAAGTGAAAGAGTTCAAATACACTCTTTTACAGCTAAAAGCGAACGTGCACATCAATTTTGGTTAGTCTTTTCTTCGGCTTCGTTAGCAGTTTGAAGGGAAGACCTGAGAAAACAAAGGTCGTAAGAACTGCAAGAAGGGAAAGAAAAGGGGACAGAGGTGGGTGAAGTGAAAGAGTTCAAATACACTCTTTTACAGCAAAATGCGAACGTGCACATCAATTTTGGTTAGTCTTTTCTTCTCCTTCTTTAGCAGTTTGAAGGAAGACCTGAGAAAACAGAGGTCGTTAGAACTGCAAGAAGGGAAAAAAAGGGGACAGAGGTAGGTGAAGTGAAAGAGTTCAAATACACTCTTTTACAGCTAAAAGCGAACGTGCACATCAATTTTGGTTAGTCTTTTCTTCTCCTTCTTTAGAAGTTCGAAGGAAGACCTGAGAAAACAGAGGTCGTTAGAACTGAAAGAGGGAAAAGAAAAGGGGACAGAGGTGGGTGAAGTGAAAGAGTTCAAATACACTCTTTTACAGCTAAAAGCGAACGTGCACATCAATTTTGGTTAGTCTTTTCTTCTCCTTCGTTAGCAGTTTGAAGGGAAGACCTGAGAAAACAAAGGTCGTAAGAACTGCAAGAAGGGAAACAAAAGGGGACAGAGGTGGGTGAAGTGAAAGAATTCAAATACACTCTTTTACAGCTAAAAGCGAACGTGCACATCAATTTTGGTTAGTCTTTTCTTCTCCTTCTTTAGAAGTTCGAAGGAAGACCTGAGAAAACAGAGGTCGTTAGAACTGCAAGAAGGGAAAGAAAAGGGGACAGAGGTGGGTGAAGTGAAAGAGTTCAAATATACTCTTTCACAGCTAAAAGCGAACGTGCACATCAATTTTGGTTAGTCTTTTCTTCTCCTTCGTTAGCAGTTTGAAGGGAAGACCTGAGAAAACAAAGGTCGTAAGAACTGCAAGAAGGGAAAGAAAAGGGGACAGAGGTGGGTGAAGTGAAAGAGTTCAAATACACTCTTTTACAGCAAAAAGCGAACGTGCACATCAATTTTGGTTAGTCTTTTCTTCTCCTTCTTTAGCAGTTTGAAGGAAGACCTGAGAAAACAGAGGTCGTTAGAACTGCAAGAAGGGAAAGAAAAGGGGACAGAGGTGGGTGAAGTGAAAGAGTTCAAATACACTCTTTTACAGCTAAAAGCGAACGTGCACATCAATTTTGGTTAGTCTTTTCTTCTCCTTCTTTAGCAGTTTGAAGTAAGACCTGAGAAAACAGAGGTCGTTAGAACTGCAAGAAGGGAAAGAAAAGGGGACAGAGGTGGGTGAAGTGAAAGAGATCAAATATACTCTTTTACAGCTAAAAGCGAACGTGCACGTCAATTTTGGTTAGTCTTTTCTTCTCCTTCTTTAGCAGTTTGAAGGGAAGACCTGAGAAAACAGAGGTCGTTAGAACTGAAAGAAGGGAAAGAAAAGGGGACAGAGGTGGGTGAAGTGAAAGAGTTCAAATATACTCTTTCACAGCTAAATGCGAACGTGCACGTCAATTTTGGTTAGTCTTTTCTTCTCCTTCTTTAGCAGTTTGAAGGAAGACCTGACAAAACAGAGGTCGTTAGAACTGCAAGAAGGGAAAGAAAAGGGGAGATAGGTGGGTGAAGTGAAAGAGTTCAAATACACTCTTTTACAGCTAAAAGCGGACGTGCACATCAATTTCGGTTAGTCTTTTCCTCTCCCTCTAAACCAGTTCGAAGGGAAGACCTGAGAAGACAGAGGTCGTAAGAACTGCAAAAGGGAAAAGAAAAGGGGACAGAGGTGGGTGAAGTGAAAGAGTTCAAATACACTCTTTTACAGCTAAAAGCGAACGTGCACATCAATTTTGGTTAGTCTTTTCTTCGGCTTCGTTAGCAGTTTGAAGGGAAGACCTGAGAAAACAAAGGTCGTAAGAACTGCAAGAAGGGAAAGAAAAGGGGACAGAGGTGGGTGAAGTGAAAGAGTTCAAATACACTCTTTTACAGCAAAAAGCGAACGTGCACATCAATTTTGGTTAGTCTTTTCTTCTCCTTCTTTAGCAGTTTGAAGGAAGACCTGAGAAAACAGAGGTCGTTAGAACTGCAAGAAGGGAAAGAAAAGGGGACAGAGGTGGGTGAAGTGAAAGAGTTCAAATACACTCTTTTACAGCTAAAAGCGAACGTGCACATCAATTTTGGTTAGTCTTTTCTTCTCCTTCTTTAGCAGTTTCGAAGGAAGACCTGAGAAAACAGAGGTCGTTAGAACTGAAAGAGGAAAAAGAAAAGGGGACAGAGGTGGGTGAAGTGAAAGAGTTCAAATACACTCTTTTACAGCTAAAAGCGAACGTGCACATCAATTTTGGTTAGTCTTTTCTTCTCCTTCGTTAGCAGTTTGAAGGGAAGACCTGAGAAAACAAAGGTCGTAAGAACTGCAAGAAGGGAAACAAAAGGGGACAGAGGTGGGTGAAGTGAAAGAGTTCAAATACACTCTTTTACAGCTAAAAGCGAACGTGCACATCAATTTTGGTTAGTCTTTTCTTCTCCTTCTTTAGAAGTTCGAAGGAAGACCTGAGAAAACAGAGGTCGTTAGAACTGAAAGAGGGAAAAGAAAAGGGGACAGAGGTGGGTGAAGTGAAAGAGTTCAAATACACTCTTTTACAGCTAAAAGCGAACGTGCACATCAATTTTGGTTAGTCTTTTCTTCTCCTTCGTTAGCAGTTTGAAGGGAAGACCTGAGAAAACAAAGGTCGTAAGAACTGCAAGAAGGGAAAGAAAAGGGGACAGAGGTGGGTGAAGTGAAAGAGTTCAAATACACTCTTTTACAGCTAAAAGCGAACGTGCACATCAATTTTGGTTAGTCTTTTCTTCTCCTTCTTTAGCAGTTTGAAGTAAGACCTGAGAAAACAGAGGTCGTTAGAACTGCAAGAAGGGAAAGAAAAGGGGACAGAGGTGGGTGAAGTGAAAGAGTTCAAATACACTCTTTTACAGCTAAAAGCGAACGTGCATATACATTGTAGATTATTTTCAAGCACTATTATGAAATTTGGTCTTCATGAAAGGAAGGAAGTTTTCTGTTAGAGTAGTCTGGGTCAAAAAGAAGAAAGAAGTTTATGATTTCACTTTCTCTCTCTAAAGATATTTATCATATGTGACTCCCCAAGCGATTTGAAGTACACAAAAGTCCGATCGGCTAAAGCGGGTAAAAGACCGGTCTCATAGCGGGCGAAGAAAAATTTCAAGCGGCCTAACATTTTAGAAGATCGGCCATGAAGCGGCCAATGGAATTTTTCCAAGAACGGCCTCAAGGCCTCTATTAGAGGCTTTTTCTTGATCGAGAGACCGGCTAAGCGGCCAGCGGCCTATTTAGCGGCCAGAGTCCTATTTAGCGGCCAGCGGCCTATTTAGCGGCCAGCGTCCTATTTAGCGGGCAGCGTCCTATTTAGTGGCTTTCTTTAGGGATCTTCTCAAAGATATAATCGATTTTCGTTTATGAAGTTTGATTAATGACTCGACTATTTATTCTCCTATATTCAATTATTTTTAATCTTCCATATTCGATTAATTAATCCTTTTTCGCTTATATCTTTAGGGATCTTCTCAAAAATATAACCGAATTTCGGTAAAATGGTTTCGGTTAAATTCGGCTGTTTAACCGAATCGCTTCGGTAAAAAGTTTAACTAATTCGGTAAAAGTAATTGTTGAATTCGGCTTAAAGCTTGTGGAATTCGGTTAAAGTTTTACCGAATTTCGGCTATAAAGAATTTTACACTGTCTAGAATAATAACAGAGAATTCCACTGACTGAGACGGGGATATTAACAAAAGGATCGTTCGTGGTGAGACAGGGTTATCTTGAAAATTGTTCTTTTAACTACTTACATATTCTGAATTTGTTTATCTAGTATTTTTGAATAGCGAAATACTTTGCTCTCTTACATTTCTTTTCAAATCATAACAACGAACGAAGCAGAGTGCAGACTTTTACTAAATGTTTGTTTACATTGAGCTCCCTCTGCGTGCTTTCCTTCCTGTTATCACGTGAACTTTTACCAAAAATAGTGATGAAATACACTCCTTCTGAGTGTGTCTCTTTCTTTTCACGTGATTTTCACTTTTTCTCTCTCGCATTCTAAAAGTTGCATCAAGCATTCGAAACATCACAGATCAGGAGCTTGTGACAAATCAGGAGCTTATAAGAAAGCAAAGCCTGCAAGATGCCCTTTTGGAAGCTTTCCCCCTTCTCTACTGGGGAAGCAATCATTTCATTTTATTTTACAACATTTGATGGCTTCTTAGGTCCTTCTTTATTTCGAGCGCCCTCCCTTTTATCTTTTTTTTTGTTTTGCCCTTTTTGATTTCCGTTCTTGGAAAAATTCCATTGGCCGCTTCATGGCCGATCTTCTAAAATGTTAGGCCGCTTGAAATTTCTCTTCGCCCGCTATGAGACCGGTCTTTTACCCGCTTTAGCCGATCGGACTTTTGTGTACTTCAAATCGCTTGGGGAGTCACATATTTGTTAGCTAATTTTGTCCAAAATCCTTGGGGGATAAGCAGTTTTAAAGGTTGGGGGATGCCAAGAAGGGGGATCAGACCTCTTTCCGCACTATGGGGAAAGAAAAGGGGACAGAGGTGGGTAAACTGAAAGAGTGAAAAGGCTTCTTCTTTATTTAGTTACTTGGATGTTCACTTTCGTTTTAGATAAACAGTAAAGCAGTTATGAATGTTTTGGGTGAACAAATTCGAGAGATCATCACATTTTAGCTATACCCCATTAGAGTAGAATGTGGTACTTTACCTTCCGGTAGGGACATCCCATGTTTTGATCGTTCCATCGATTGATGAAGAAACTAACCAACGAGCATCTAAACTCCATGACTAAAGAATTTAGAAAAGTCTTGATGATAACATTTTATGGCGAAGTCAAACCTTTTCAAACAAAGAAAAAGGAAATTTGTGCTGCTTCTCCCAAAACTTCTCAAAGCAAGGTGGAAGAATTCATGTATCGACTAGATAAATTTCTGTCTAGAGTAGGAAAATTTGCAGCATCGTAAATATACCCCCAGAAGGTCTTTGTCCTCATTATATTACCATTCGACCTACTTACTATATCAGTGATGACATTTCTGTGACCAAAGAAGCTTCTGACGACTGCTTTTGTATCGATGTCATAGATCTGTATGGTGTAATCGTCAAATGCCACTGCCAACAATGAACTGAAATAAGAAAGTTACAGCGAAGTTCAGAAATGGTTATTTTAAAATCTGCTTTCGGTAGGTGTGCTCTTTGTTTAGCTTGGAAAGGTTTTCATTGAAGTTACATTTTCAAAGGCTAGTTTGAAAATGACAATTAGTTTGAAAATAGGAAGTACCTTTCTCTGTGAAGTTTACTGATTGCTACTGCACTTTCACATTGGACTACCGTATCCAAACAGAAATCTTTGAACCTCCAGAATTTGATCGTTTTATCAGCTGACGTTGAGATGAGAGCGAAATTTGCACTGCTGATGTGTAAACCACGTATTGTTTTTTCGTGAGCTGAAATGGTTAGATGAACAATTGATTAGTACAGCATAAAATTTATCAGTCGCAAAGGTTACTTAAGGGCTCTGACCATAGTGAATTTTTCATAATTGCCGTGTTTAAAATGTGTTTTCTGACTGATGTAATCAAAAAAACTATTGCATGTTATACATTTTCTGTTAAACAAACTATTCCTGAATCTGAAAATTCAAAAATTGCATTGAAAAAATTTGAAGAAGAAGAAAAGGAAGACTTTTGCGAGGAGGAGTATTTCAACTTTGAAGAGCTTAGTTTCGGCGAAGAAAAAACATTTTGAAAAATTTTTCGCAGTAGATGGTGTATCTTTTTTCGAACAATAAAATTTTTTGCGGAAAATTTTTGTAAATGCTTCTTTGTCTCCAAATCTTCAAAATAGTGGTTTTTCATCAATTTTTCATCTGGATTTTGCTTAAAAAAACAGTCATAACTTTTAACACATCGTTTTAGAAAAATTTTCCGCAAAATTTAAAATAGTTCAACTCTTTGCGGACAGTGTAAAGAAATTTTGAAACAAAAAAGTTAATTACCCATTAAAACTAAGCACTTTTTGTAAAAGAGGGTGATGCAACATATTATTAACATCTTTTTAAAGTTCGTAACGTCATTTTTGCAATTAAATTTTTAATTACTCTTAAGGGATGCGATTAAAAAGCAATTTATAAAGGCAATTCTTTGTTAAAAGTGTTAAGAAACCTGAAATATAACTTCTATGTTCAAATACCAAAATAAATTTTTGGACTATGGTCAGAGCCCTTAATGGGTTTCCATTACCGTTTCCATTTTTGAGAATAAACGAATGAGAATAATAATGATACGCCGGCGTCGGCTATATTCTACCGTGCGAGAAAAGATATTGGACGAGGCTTCGCCGGCGAACTTTTTATCAAAGCAAAGAAAGACAAAATCTGAATATACGATTTGAAATTGGCTTGGAATCAGCTTTTTATGACCACGTAAGTACATAAGACTTTTCGGCTATTAGAAACAATCTTCCTTTATGCCTTCATTTTGAAGTGAGGCAAAACCTGTTATAACCACTGACCTTTATATAACCCATACTGAAAAATCGTCAATAAATGATATCCAGTTTTATCAGTGAAGGAAGAAATTCTATCATCATATATTTCCCTAACACCCTGCCTGGAAATGTATAGGAAGTGAGAGGAAGTGTTCAATAACTTTCTCTCTCGCTTAAAGCCTCTGATGATCCAAGTATCGATTGTCGTCTGATGTAGAACAATAAACTCTGTATACAGTGTCCACATACTCTTTGGGTAAACTTAAGAAAAGAACAAACCTTTTACGCTACCACGGTCCAGCCCCGATTGCAAATTATATCGTTCAATCTGTCCGTTATCATATCCAATAACTGTAAAGTTGCCACAACTTGAGACATTGCAACACTAAAAAGAATGTAGAGAGAAAACACCATCCTTGTTATTAACGAGTTTATGTGTTTGTTAATCAGGATCTAGAAGCTAATAAATCAGAAGCCAACCGTCTCCTACACAGAAAATCTCCTCCACGGAAAAACACACACACATTAATTCGTTGAAATTAACGAGCGTTAGCGAGCGGAGTGCGACTCTTTTGGCAAACGCATGTGCGTAAGCAAAATTTACAAAATTTCAATGATATGCGGGCCCTAAAAATGGAAATTCAGTTTTTTTTCACCTTTTTTTTTCGTGTAGCCGCTATTCCAACATGTTTAGCCTCTGGAATGGTTCAACTTTGAAAATTTCGTGAAAATTAGCGTTTTTAAGAGAAGTCGTTGCAGTGTCAATCTTTCGCAAATTAAAAAAAAACCCACTTTCCCGCGGAAATAATTGACGTTTTTTGGTTTTTTGGGACCCTTGGGGCAAAAGGTACCTGTTGACCGCAAAAATTTCAAATTGGTGACCGTTTTAAGTTTATAGAAGACCTCTCACTGTATGACAGACTTCGTAAGATAGAAAGCTAGATTGGTCCACTGTACATAGTCTAGATAGTCTCTGACACTTACGAAGAGGGAGATTAATAAAGAATTGCATGAAAACTTACGTTTGCTACAATCTTTTGATTATCTTTGCTCTTGCATTTGAATGTGTATTTACCAATACATCGATTTTGTGAATTCCATGTGTGGGCTTTACCATGGCCCAAGTGACAGGTTACCACATTATCCCAGTCGTATGCTCTTGCAGATTCTGTTAAAAAGCATAATTACTAAAGTTTTTGTAGCAATAGGGTAACTTTTGGAACTAAATACCTGGGGCTTGTATAGTTGAGCCCGCTCTAATTAATTTATACAATCTGGGGTTTTCAAGATTAAAAAAATGCTTTTTTTAAGTAGCAAACATTTTGAGTGGCAACAAAGTTGATTTTTAACTGGTAAAAAGAGTTTGGCTTTTTAGTTTCAACACCTTTCCCTGAAATTTTAGTCTCAAAACCTTTCACTGAAATCAAGTTTTCCAGTTATTCCCTAATCAAAAATCTAGTAGAAACTATAATTGAAGCATGGTTACAGATTGTTTCCACAATTTTTTACACAGACGAGAGGTCATGGGTTCGTTTCCACTTAATTTGCTAAGAAAATGGGAAGCACATAATTGCAGAATTGAGAAGTTGACAATTTTGAATTATTTAAATTTCTCTTACCTGCTGCAATGCAAGTGATTGGTGGAAGTTTTAGTTGCGTAACTTCAACTCTCATGCTGTTTGCCCTGCTGATGACACTCCCTAAAAATAAATTCCTTTTTGTTTTAAACAATGTTTTTCCGTGTAATTACATGATTGAGAAATCATTTAACCGTTTATAATAAATGTGCACTCTATTGTGCCCCACTCCATGTGAAAATAAATCAGCAAAAATCTGTTTAAAGTCCATTCAGGCAGATCCAGAAGGTGTCCTTTTTAGATATCATGTCGAAACCATTTACTTTAGCAAAAAGAGTGTCAGACTTAAATATAAAGTTAATTTAAGAAACTAATGTAAAAATGAAACTAAAAATAAAAATGAATTATCGATCTTTGTAGAGATGGAGTGTTGTGACATTTAAAGATTCGGTTACCTTGACTGAGTTCTGTACATCCCAATCCTCTAACAATGGACGAATACCTCAGTGAACGATCTAGTCCTGAATAAAAGAGCATCGGATCGATAGCATTATAAAAGTATAGAAATTAATTTTTGGCAAGAAAAAAAAAGTCTTTTTTGAAAATAAAAAGATTGGTTATTTAACGCTAAACGCATATATGGATAGCAAACCATTTTCCTTCCTTACTTATTGTGTTGTCATGTTGTCAGAATATCTAATTTCCCAAGGACACATTTTATCTCATGGCATTCGAATCTCCAAGTTTAAGCACGACTTTATTAAGGTATCTCTATGAAACTAACCTCCCGTTAAAACAATATGCCCACGTTCTCCATAAAAATGTATTTTGGTTGGAGGTGAGCTATGTCCACTTAACTGTCTCAACAGTCTTGCACTTCCATCTGGGTTATCAAATATCCACATCTAAAGAGATATATTTGGTAAATTAAGCAAAATAGAATATATTTTACATGAATAGCCCAGAAATAAAGGACTTTTAGAAGTCTTCCAATGGCTTTCACAGCTCAGCTATCTTATGAACTGAATGTGACATGGAAAGGAGTTGAAACTCTTGGATAGTGGTACTAGCGCCTCAGACTTCTTGGTCAACACTCCATGAAAGTTGGGTAATGAAGCAAATAGTAGAACACAACAAGAAAATATGGTCTAATGTAAATGAGGAAAACTCGTGCATTTATAATGTGATGTGGTATTTTAACCCCTCCCTACAGGAGAGATCTACGTATACAAAAGGTTTTGTTAACTTCCTTGTAAGGAAACGCAGACAAAGGTTGAATTTTGGTTAGGTGACCAATCTCAATTCGCAATTCACAACCATTTAGCTTGTTATTGCCGACCCAAAAAAATATCAGCGTTTTGATTGGTCGAGGGCATCGAGATATTTGCGATATTTCATATTTCTCTAGTATGGAAATATGACCGCATTGACTTTTGGGGGACTGGGTAAGCGGCGGGAGAAAAATCAAAACAAAACAGCCGAAAAGAACTGACTTTCGGAGAAACTGACTTGGGAGTCAAAGGGAAAAATGCAACAACATTATTTTCAGATTAACTTTTACTTTGGAGTTCTTCCATAAAAGACACTAAAATCAAATCTGATGAACTAAGAAATTATAAAACTACTTGAGACCAGCCAAATATTTTCAGCTTTTGGTATAAAATTCGTCCGTGTGATAACCAAACAGTTTTTTATCAATGCATACAAAAAAAACTTGAGATTCTTGAATGTTTCCCAATAAGATTTCTCATAACATAGCAAGGGAAGTGAAATATCTTGTATTAAACCAAATGACGAGTGATTTTTATAAAAGTTCTTTCCTAATTCTCGTTCTCGACGAGGTACGTCCTTGAATTTTCAACTCAACAATCATTACATCTTCCTTCTAAAATTTGAAACATTTAAAGCTTGACGATAATCAAGAATGTATTCAAATTGTTTTACTCTTGAAAAAATATTGTTCTTTAACCATTATTACAAGCATACATTTCTATCATGGGACTCCTTTCCTCTTCTGCTATTCTTTTCCATATGCATCGAAACAAAAACATAGAAAAACAAGAAAAAGACTGAATGTTATCAATCTGATTAATCCAATGATAAAGGGTTTCTTCTCTATCGAAACAATACTGTACACCACCTGCATTTTGAATTATCAATCTAGAAACTTTCAAATACATCTCTGAAAAATCTGCAAATCTTCAAAACAAAACTTCTGGATCGAAAATGATCGAAAAATGCTTCTCTGGTTTGTTTTTGTGTGAATATTTTCGGTGGGAACAAATCGAATGATTTTTGTTCGAATCTAACGTTCGAATTAGATTTTCGAATGAAAACATTCGAAACTACACAGAAGAAAACTATAAAACAAAAACAAAAAGAAATTTTATCAGGACAATTTTTTTGAGTCGACAATAAATTAGTTATCTCATGACTTCTCGTGCAATACTTGATATTTTACTCGTTCCGAGATTTTACTGATATTTTTCCTCGCCTAAAGGCTCGGAAAAATATTACGGAAAAATCTCGGAACTCGTAAAATATATCTCGTATTGCACTCGAAGTCATGCGATAACTAGTACGTAACCTGACATTTTCATTAAACTGCGATAACTTCCCCAATTTCATTGACCTCTCTAATGTGCATTCTGTCCATGTAATTAAAAACAATGGGCAGAACTCCCAGATCAGGTTTGTTAAGAATTTGATATGGCATAGTGCTAAGTATGTGCCAGAGAGCCCCTGCAGTACCTTTATGTTTCAATCCAATATTTATGTCTGATAAAATCAATTTTATATTTCACCTTTAAAGAGTTGTCAGGACTTGAGGTGATCATTGTAGGTTGTCTTTGAAGAAATTTCATGCCACTGACAGAATTTACATGAGCATGTCTCAGGACAGTGATCAAACGTTTCTTCTCCAAGTCCCAGAAAGTCACATGACCAATAGTGCTTCCTGTTGCCATGACTGGTTGTCCGTCTGAAAATGATAAAGATAAAAAATTTAAAGATTGAAGAAAACTTTTGTCACCTTTTTTTACAGACAAAATGACTCTTCCTCTCACTTTTTGATTATTGAAAAAATTTTTACTAGGATAATTTGTTTCCATACCCCCTCATGACTTTTCTTATTAAGATTTTCTGATTAACCTGCTGCATATCAAATATTCTAGCTATTGGATTTTGAAAAGTTTTCAACTCATTCTTTTTGCAGACCTATGAGCATTTTGTGGGAAATAACTTTTCTACAATCTGGAGAAACCTTATGTATTTGTGGGAATGATTTGATAAGTGATCTAAATTTACAAAACATCATAACAGGTGCAAAAGCTTACCAGTTCTAAAGGCAATTGAGGTGATATTGCCAAAGTCTTGATGAAAAGACATTAATTTCTTTTCAAATTTGATATTATAAAGGATGACATGACCACTCTGTAGGCCTATCCCGATGACATCAATAGCTGGAGACTGAAAGAAAATATTCAACATTATCATTATGTAACAATTCTTGTTTTATCTGATTTTATAATTCTAACGATCAGATTAATAACACAAAGAGCTATGATATGGTTAAAGCCAAATAGTTTATTCTCAAAGATGAATAAGTTGTAGTAGAGGGTTGAAATCCTTTTTTGATTTGTTTATTTTTCAAATTTCTAAATCATACCTGTTCCATAACCACAACTGGTTCTTCCCAGCCTTTAAATTCGTGAATCATCTTGCTAAAGAAAAGAAAAATTTTTGTCAAGAGAACCTGAAAAGTTATGAAAAACTCATGCTACTGACGACACGTTTTTATGATGTGATATTTTACATTTA